>NC_060269.1:103246397-103546397 GCF_021613505.1 Equus quagga | reverse complement strand
TGTTTTAAGAATAATTCAAGATCCATAATCTCAGGAAATCTTTCTTATCCAATTTTACCATATCAGACTCAATAGACATCAATTCCTTGAAAGTGTTGATCATTCTTCTTTGGATTTCATCTCCTTCCACGAACTCTCCATCCCCACTGTCATTAGTCACCACTAGTAGATTATAAGAGCTGAAGCCAAGGAGTATGTTTTCTTCACTATTGTACCCCAGCATCTAACACAGAATCTAGCACTTTTTAGGTACTCAGTAGATACCTGTTACCTGAATGAATGAATGTAAGATATATTCATCAAGATAAGCTAACTGCTGTATCAAACAACCTCAATGTCCCAGTGTCTTAGGCCACTAAACGTGTATTTTTCACACATCCACAGTTGAATGTGGGTCAGTATGGGGCTGTACTCTGCACAATCATTCAGACACTGGCATCTTTTCATCTAGTGTTACCACTTCCTCCATGGCCTCCGAATTCTCCACTGAATCTTCTATATCCAACCAGCAATTAAAGAAAATGGGATCAGATAAGAAGAATTCCCAGGGAGATTTTAGGCACTAGGTCCCAAAATGATGTCATCACTTCCTTCACATTCCATTGGCCGGAACTCAGGCATATGGGCCCACCTACCTGTAGAGGAAGCTGGAAAATGTAATACAGCTGTTTCCCCAGAAGCAAGAGGGAACTCTAGCCAGACTCTCTCATTTAATAGGTCAGTCCGTATGTGTTGAGTAACTAAGTGACGATCATTAGGAATTGGGCAGACAGTTCTCATTCTGCAATAACACCTAAGGTTTGGGAACAAGATTCTGGGAGCAAGGGAGGCTTGGGAGAAAAGGGAACAAACAAAGTAGAAGAAACCAAAATCTGAAATAAAAGACCAGGACTAAAAATCAAGGCAAAACTTCAACTCCAAAGACTGAGGCCAATATTATAGCTCAATATCATCAAAAATCGATACCAAACCAATGGCAGCAAAGATAGCTGCCTAAATGGAATACTACTCAGCCATAAAAATGATGAAATCTTGCTATTTGCAACAACACCGATGGACCTTGAGAGTATCATGCTAAGTGAAATAAGTCAAGAAGAAAGAAAATTACTGTATGATTTCACTCATATGTGGAAAATAAAAAACAAAACAAACGAACAAACAAAACAAAAACAAGCTCATAGAAGCAGACAACAGGCTGGTTGCTACCAGAGAGGAAAGAGGGTGGGGGCAGGGTGAAAAGCGCAAAGGGGGTCAATTATATGGTGATGGATGGAAACTAGACTTTTGGTGGTGAACATAGTGTAGTATGTACAGATGTTGAATTATAATGTTGTATACCTGAAACCTATACAATGTTATAAATTAATGTTGTATCAATAAAAAAGAAATTTGTTTAAGGTAGCTAAGTTATACCTTCTTCAAGTGCATCATGTTCTGGAAACTGAAGCAGGTTGAGCTTCATGTGAGATCAATATGTCTCAGTATGCAGGATTAGGAATTCAGAGGCAGGATTGTCAGTAACGAAAACAACCAAAGCCATAAAGTAGCCCACATGAAAGCTGCCATTGGCTGTCTATGCGTCCTACTCACTAGACATGACTGGGAAAGATATGGATCCTCCAGGACCTTAATCCTTTGCACTCCTTATTCCCTGTTGCACACATGCTGACCAAGGGGCAGATTCGAGAAAGGTTACACTTTGCTGAAAGGAGTAGGCCTTATCTTAGTTAATTCAGGCTGCTATAACAAGATACTATAGATTGTATGGCTTAAACAACAAACATTTATTCCTCACAGTTCCGGAGGCTGGAAGTCTGAGATCAGAGTGCCAGCACGGCTGGGTTCTGGTGAGAACTCCATTGTTGATTACAGATGACCATCTTCTTGCTGTATCCTCATGTGGTGGAGAACAGAGAGAGAAGCAAGCTCTCTCCTATCTCCCCCTATACTGGCAGTAATCCCATCATGAGAGCTCCACTAGGATGCCCTGATTATCTCCCAAAGGCCCCACCTCCAAATGCCCTTACACTGTGGGTTAGGCTTCAGTATGTGAATTTGGGGGGAGACACAAACATTCAGTCCATAGCAGACCTTATCCTGAGGACAGGTACAAGAGCCCCTGCATTAACCCAGGAGGCAGGGGCCTGCATCTGCAGCCCTCACCTTGATGAGGGATCTTTCCCTAAACAAGAACAAGGTCCAGTGCTCCCTATGCAGCACTGCCCTTGACAGGACAATGACAAGACCATTCTCCCTTCTCACTTCCAGGTTTCCCTTTTCAGCACATTTTCCCCCTGCCAAGCATAGTAATTAGTGCTTCTTTCTGGGCTTAATTGTAAATTTGTTTTGATTAATTAGCCTCAGAGCTGATTTGGCAGTTATCGAGACGTTGGAGAGGGTTCTGGATTTATTTAGTGTTCAGACCCCTGCACTCTCTGGGATTCCTTTCTCTGTCAGCAGCAAAACTTCAAGTTCAAAACTGTCTATGTTAGAAAATGTTTTATGTGCCTAATTAACTATTTGTCACTTTGAGGTAAGTACAAAGATAAAATCTCACCATCCTGTATAAGGTGATGGATGTGTATCTTTTTATAGTGCCATGGACCAGGGAACTCAAGAATCAATTTCTAGACTTGGGAACAACGACAAAATTGTCTAATATATTAATTTGTGCTGTGACACATTACTCATGATGTAACCTTCCAAATGGTTTCTCAAAATCTTAAAGCTTCCTCCCCTCAACAAAGTTTTCATAGGTCTCTACCTCTAGAAATCAATGCGAAAACTGAAGATGGTAATATTTAGCCCAGCAGAACAGAGCCAAGAGTCACAATAAGATTTGTGGGAAGAGAGTCCAATCAAGAGATTGAAGACCTGGAGTCAGATCTTATCCCTGCCACTAACTAGCTGATTAGGACCCTCAGACATCCAACTGAAATGAGCATAGGAGAAACAGGGAATGTTTTAGCTCGTGTAGCTGAAAAATCCAGGGCTTGGTCTTCAGACACAGTTAAATCAAGGAGACTGAATCATGTTGCCAAGGCTCTGTGTCTGTCTGTCTCTCCTGTACTTGGCATTTCTTTCCTTTCTATATTGACTTTATTCTGCAGACAGTGTGTTCAAGGTGGCTAGGGCAGACACCAATGGCAGCTCCAGGTATATGTGGGCCCTACAACTCTCAGTCCCATTAAAAGAGAGTGCCTCTCTTTTGGAACATCCGTAAGCAAAATTTTATATTAGTCTCTGATTATCTCATTTGGGTCATGGGCCCACCCTGAACCAATCACCGTAGCAAAGGGATAAAACAAGCTGAACCATGCAGGCTGTGTCTCATACCACTTCCTATGGTAAGATAGAGGGAAGGGAGGGGATCAAAACACAGTGACAGCATCATCATAACTACATGCCATGGGGAAAAATGGTCCAAGAAATGAAAGACTAGGTGTTACTACCAGATGCAAAGGAAGGATGGGATAGACAAACAAAAACACCAGAAATTTGCTACATGGCTTGTTTAAACCGATCATTTATTCTATCCGCAAAACAGGCATGGGAATGTCTCTATTCACTTTACATGGAAGTACAAAGATAAAGCACAAAAAATGCCTCAAAAAGAGGACTTTGGATGAAAATATTTGTTAGACCCTTTAAAAAAATAAATTACAGCTCTTGTACATTACAATTGAAAGTATAAATTTGCATCAACACTTTGGAAAACAATTTGGCATTGTCTTATCAAAACAAATATTTATGAACCCTACAACCTTGGAATTTCACTCCTAAGTGACGGAAACAGATGATCACAGACATCCCGTCTGCTCCCCTACAGTTCTTCCCTTCCCTCTCTTGCATTCAGTTTGGCCATATAGCTACTTCAGGTAAAGGAAATGTGGCTGGAAGTCATCTGGCACTTCTGGGATAAGGCCCTGGAAAGCCCTGTGCGGTTCTGCAGTGTCGCTCTCGCTCTCTAAGGAGACGAAGGGAGTCTCAGGTTCTTGAAGACACAGCAAATGATGGTTAGCCTCTGTCAGCCTGGGTCCCTGAGACCCCCCACTAAGAAATCAACCTTTTTTTGTGTTAAGCCATCTATGTCTAGGGGTTAATTTGTTATCACAGCATAATCTGCTTATCCTGTCTGACATGGTCCTCAGGAGAAACTTTTGCACGTGGACAAGATGATCATAGCAGCACTGTTCATAATAGCAAAAATGTTTATGCAACCCAAATGCCCATTGACAAATATGATGGATAAAGATAATCACAGTATATTTACACAATAAAATATTACAGAGCAATAAAATATATTGCTACAAGCCACATTATGTATGAATTTTTTAAAAACATAATATCAAGTGAAAAAAGCAAGTCCCAGGAGACAATATATAGTTTAATGCCCTGTTTAAAAGTTTAAAAAGAAGCAAAGGAAAATATATTATTTAAGCATATAAATACATGTGAGTTTTCTTAAAGCAAGAAAATGATAATCACAAAAATCATTATAGTAGTTACTTCGGGAGGTGACACGGAAAACAGGAGAGGGAAGAACACAGAGGTAAATACAGTTCTTGGTAATTGCAATCAACTGAATATTTATGTCCCCCCTAAATTCAAATTGGTTTGGTTTGGTTTAGATTAGTTTGGTTTGGTTTTAAGAGGATGAAGCTACACCCAAAGCATGAGACTGGAAGCCACATAATGGTATTGAGGGAACTTATTCCTCCAATTTTCAGTTTTCAAACTTTTCTCCTCTATATAGAAGGGGCAGTCATTGGTAAAAGTGGGAAGCTGTTGGAGCCTGTCTTTGGCTGACCAATCTCCTAAATTTATGCCCTTTTTCCCTTCTATTCATCCCCTTAACCCCTCACTTTAAGATACCATCTATCTTCATATTCTCTCCAGACTCTCATCTACCAAAACATGGTTTTAACAACAAGCCTGAACTATTTTTTTCTGTAATGTATTCCTCTCCTTTCCACTCTTTCTATATTTTCCCAGGGCAGTCTCAACAAATACAGCTTCAACAGTCCCTATATGCTGATGAATCCCAAATTTACACAGTTCTTTCCTGAGTAACAGAATAGTGACTCTGCTCATTTGTCATCTCCATTTGGTGTGTGACAGACACCTTTAATGAAAAACATACAATATTCACTTTTTAACTTTCCCCAAAACTCTGTTCCTCCCACTTGCCCCTTTTTGATTAATGCTACCACTAGTTACCCAGTTTCCAGAACCATGGTTCTGGAGTTAATCCTAGACAATTTCCCATCTTTAGATACCTGGGACAATGTTGTTATCTTTCCCATGGGACACCAGCAGCAGCGGCCAGGGCAAAAATGAATGGCTAGAGAAGACTTGAAGACTGTTCTTGAAGACATGTGAATCACTCCCAGGAATCCCATAAATAATGGGGTTGGGGGTGGGGATTTTAAAGAGACCAAGTTCTATGTTATCAGGTAGAACTATAAAGCAGAGAAATTTAAGCTACTTGGTTTTATTGATAGACTGGTAATACCTAGAAATAGTCAAATTACATAGTTTGAAATCTGTTTCTTCCACTGTATTGTAAACCTCTAGAAATCATGGGCTGTGTTTTATTAATCTTTGATTTCTCAGTGCCTACCATGGTACCCAACATATAGTAGTTACTTAATACTAGTTACCCTTAAAATGAATAAATCAGTATAAAATGTGACTTTGCCACAGCTATTGGCATTTGTATGACTGAGGAAATTTGGTGGCATAGTGAGCCTCCGCCGAGTCCCTGATCGCAGAAGCTTCTCCTCGTTGAGCCCATATATCGGATCACTCCCGGTGAGAGAAGCATTTCAGAGCAGGGCTTCCTGATTCAAGCAAGTCATCTTCCTTGTACTTAACATATTTTCTAGCTCCACATAAATAAGCAAACAGCATGAAAAGGAAGGGGAGGGGCAAGAGTTCAGGAACAAATAGCTTCCTATGTTTTGGAACCATTTGCCTCAAAGGATTTGGCAGCACGATTTGTAATAATTTTGTCTCTGGTGACTTTTTGAAGTATCAACAAATAATATAAAAAGAAGCACAATACCTTCACAGAATGTAAATGAGACGAAATAAAGAGGATGCTATTTCTACTAGCATAAATATTTACCAGTCTGCTTAAACTTTATAGAAATCATGATGACTGGGTGCCTGCTTATGGTCAGGGGAGCATTGTATGTTTGTTATAAGTGATCCACTGGAAACTGATTATATTCTCTCTTCTATAATTTTATTGTTGTTTTTTAAAGCATGTCCATTTATTTACCTTGTGGGATTCTACATTTTTGCCAGGTCGTTTCCTTTATGTTCTAAGAACCAATGTCATATGTTCATTGTGGTGACACTTGTAAAGCCACCCAGTGGAATATAATGAGGGCTGCAGTCAATAAATAAATAATGTTGACCTGAAAAGAAAAGTGAAAGCACCACTCCTACCCACCAGTCACTACTGACGGTTAACTGCTCTACAAATACCATGAAAAGAACGCTGTGCCCATGGCAACCCAACAGTTGAACTCTGTTGGTGGGTTTTTTTTTTCAATCTTGGAAGGGGGCGGATGTGCGTTCACACGCCTACCATAGTTAATAATAACTTCTAAATCTGGCATTTCCTCATAATGCAACAAGCTTATAAAACTGCTTTCATCCAAGACCTTAAAAAGGCCTAAAATCAAGCAAGTATTATCAGCATTTGAAAGATAAGAAAACCCCCAAAGATTATGCAATTTGCCCAAGGTCAGACAGAAAAACTTACTAAAGCAAAAACACAGCTCAAGGTAACGAGCTCCCAGTCTGTTGTTCTAATTAGACCATCCTCCCCCGAGGTGGGTTTGAAGTTTTGCCTCGGGTTCTCAAAAACCTCGGACGGATTGCTGAAGTCCAGGGAATGGTCCCAAAGGACAGCTGTAGTTAATTGAACATCTTGAAACTTGCAAGATTCTGTTATTAGTTTCATTAATTAGTTTAAAGCATTTCTCACAAAACAAATTCTCAAAACATATGAAAATTAAGGATTCCCCCTTGTTTTATAATCTCATAAATTAAGATGTTAAAAAGAAATTATAATGAAAATGAATGTATCACATTTTCACTTACAATCAATAGAAAACAAAGCTACCAATTGTACTGAGTTAGGGTGACTGCAAAGAGGCTGGAGGCGCAAAGGCCATTCACAAACACTCTCTTCAAGGGGCAGAGCATCTGAATTAAGTAGCACAAAAATAACAGGAGTAAATTGCCTAAAGCAGGCAAAGCACTCAAAAATATTAAGTGATAATGTCTAAGACATTTTCCCTTTCATCTTTGTGCTGCTATATGTGCTAGTCCCTAAACCCTGACCAAGCTTCCCTCTCTCATCTCGCCCTCTTCATCATGTTAATGTCCATCAGACCCAACTTAGGTATCACGTCTTTCCTGAATCCTTGCATGCCCTCTCCATTTTCAGCCCCTTCCCTCCTGACTAGACTATAGCCCTCCTCTGTGCTCCCATGACTTCCTTGGCTTCTCTCTATCAACCACCTATCTCCCGGTGTTTAAATGGTCTCTCTTGTGAATTAGACTGAGTTCCAAGAAAGCAGAGAAAGTGTTTCCATTTTGCAAATATGGCAGATTATTATTATTTCTCATTCTCTCAGTGATTATTTCTCATCTCCTGTGATCTAGCTTGATACATTGAAACACTTAGGAAAATTGTCCAAAACTGGAAAAAGGGATTTTCGTATTTCAGCTCCAATGTGTAAAGAGCTCAGAAGTTGTGACTCTTACTATCCTTACAACAAGAAGAAAGCTAAACAAACTAAAAATCAATGTTGGACCTATCAGAGAACTGAGGTTGCAGGGAAAACTGCCATCTCAAAATCTGGAGGGACAGGTGAATCCAGAGAGTTACAGCTGAGATCTGCTTACCTGGAGCAGAAGACACTGGAGCCATAAACGGGTAGGATTACTTAAATGGCAATTTTGATGAATTGCTAGAGGCTGAGTGTGGACTAGTAGGAGAGTGATAAACTCCCAGGAGCTGCAATCTTTTGGGGTCCCCACACGCTTTTGTGAGTTTTATCTCCAGGAACCCTGTCAGGTTCTCATGGTGAAGAGCCAAGAAAGATCTCCTTGTGGCTCTGGCAGGGACAAGGGGAAAGTAACAGTTGTGAAATATTCAGAGCATTCTCCATAACAAAGGCCTAATTTACAGGGAAAAAGGCTTTACCCGAGCCTTATCCCACCTGGGGATGGGCTTTTTCCTGACTTCAATTCCCTCTAGCCTCCCTGTATCCCATAGGGATAAAAGTAAAACTAAGAAGCACTTGTGAAGATCCTAACATAAGCCCACTAAAAGACTGAAACTTATTCATCAGATTGTATTACCCTTCCCTTGCCCACACCTTACCACCACACCAACAGGGCTCCAGTATACTAGCAATGGATGACAGCTGAAAGGGCTGCGAGATGAAGACTCTACCCAAGGAGAAGATCTTAGGGAAGACCAAAGAGAACAGGGTATTGTAAAATGAGGACACTCAAGGAATCGAAGCCTCTGACCCCTACAGCTATAGCAAACATTAAACACAGTCCAACTTCTAACAATATTAAAAAAACTTCACCCTAAGGGCCTATTTACCTCAGTTCCTATAACTCAAGACAGCATGTACAACTTTCAACAAAAAATTACAAGGCATGTCAAAGGCCAGAGAAAACACAGTCTGAAGAGACAAAGCAAACATCAAAACCAGAGTCAGATTATGACATAGATTTTGGAGTTACACAGGGAATTTAAATAACTATGATTAACATGTTAAGGCTGTCATTGAAAAAGTAGGCAACATGCAAGAGCAGATGGATAACATAAGCAGAGAGATGGAAGCTCTAGAAAAGTATCAAAAGAAAATGTTAAAAATCAAAAACACTAAAAAATGTAAAATATCTTTGATGAGCTCACCAGTAGACTGGTCACAGCCAAGAAAGAATCAGTAAGCTTAAAGGTAGATAAATAAAAACTTCCCAAACTAAAGTTCAAAGAGAAAAAAAGAATTAAGGGGAAAAAAAGAACATTCAAGAACGATATGAACCTCAAAAGGTATAACATACGTGTAATTAGAATACCAGAGGCAAAGAAAAAGAGGACAGTACAGAAGAAATATTTGAAGTAGAAATGGCTGAGAATTTTCCAAAATTAATGACACAAATGCAACCATACATCCAGGAAGCTCAGAGAACACCAAAGAGGATAAATACCCAAAAAATGTATACTGAGGCATATCATATTCAAACTACAGAAAAATAAATAGATAAATAAAAAGTCTTAAAAGAAGCCAAAGGGGAGAAAAACATTGTAACTATAGGGGATCAAGGATAAGAATTATAGCAGACTTCTCATCAGAAATCATGCAAGCAAGGGGAGAGTGGAGTGAAATATTTACTCTTGAAAGAAGAAAAGCAAAGCTGGAAAATAAGATTTTTTTTAAAATTTACTAATTTTGTGAGGGGGGAAGTGTTCTTTTTAACAACTTTCTTGATGCATAATTGATATATAATAAACATCACATTTCTAAATTGTACAATTTAAAAGTTTGACAAATGTATATGCCCATGAAACCATTGCCACAACCAAGATGATGAATATATCTATCATCCTCCCGAAGTGTTTTGGGGCCCCACTGTAATTCCTCCCTCCTGGGCTACTTTGCCCCTTCTTCCCAGGCAATCTATGATCTGCTTTCTGTCACTATAGATTAGTTTGCATTTTCTGTAATTTCATGTAAATGGGATCATACAATATATTTTTTTATGTCTGGCTTCCTTCACTCAGAATAATTATTTTGAGAACTATTCACATTGTAGTATGCATCAACTCTTTGTTCCTCTTTATTGCTAAGCATGGATTCTATTTATGGATATTTCACAATTTTTTTATCTATTCACCTGTTATTTGACTATTTGGGTTGTATCCAGTTTGGGGCTATTATAAATAAAGCAGCTGTCAACATTTGTGTAAAAGTCTTTTTGTACATACATATTTTTATGTCTCTTGGGTAAATACCTAGTAGTGAAATAGATGGATTATATGGTGTATGTATGTTTAACTATTTAAGAAACTGCCAAGTTGTTTTACAAATTGGTTATACCATTTTTGATTCCCACAAGCAATGTATGAAAGTTGAACTCCTCCACACTCTCACAAACATTTGATATGGTCAGTGTTTTTTAATTTAAGCCATTTTAATAGTGTAGTGGTATCTCATTGTTTTAATTGTATTTCCCCAATGACTAATAATGTTAAGCATCTTTTCATGTGCTTATTTATGTTATATAACTTCTTTGGTGATGTATTCACTCAACTCAAATCCTCTACCTATTTTTCAATTGAGATTTTTGTTTACACTATGCTGTGTTAAAATAATGGAAGATTATAAGTAATAGAAATGTGCAACAATAGAGAAATGGTTCCATAAATGTGGTTTACCTATACAATGGTATATTTAAAATGTTGTTAAAAGTATTTTTAATTATATTTAAGTTTAGTCAATTGGATAAGATGGTGGGCTTTTTTATTGTTATTTGGGGGATTTGTTTTGCTTTGCTTTAATAAAACCATATAATCTAGTAAAATGGCCTTTTGAAGATACAACAGTGTTCTGCCTCTCCGGGATTGAGAATTCAATTTACCTTTGGGTTAAATTTGGTTTTTTTTTAATGTTGAATATGACAAGTATCCACTGATAGCCTTGAAGAAAACTGTGACACTATAACATCACCCGAATTCAGCTGTTTTTGACTTAGAACCAAAATTTTTTTTTTTCTTTTTTGGTGTTTATAATTGACCCACCGCTGTCCCTACCTCTTGACTGTGTTTATATAAGGACTGAAGGGAAAATATTTATCTCTGTATAGCTTATGTCTTATCACTGTATATGTAGCTCACATGCTGCAAATTGCTAGCTGCTTTTGTAAGGATGTGTGTTGAACAGTTTCCTATGAGTGATGTAGGGTAAAAACCACAGGACTGCAGGTAGGACATATAGGAATAATATTTAATGCAAGAAAACTAAACCAGACTTTTGATGTCCTTTATGCAGTGTTAATTAAGACTGAATAACTCCAGATTAGCTGATGTTTGCTATTACGTTCTAATGTAATTTTCACACCCCTGTGGGTGGGAATAGAGTCTCCCCTAAATAAAGTAGACATTTCTTCTTTAGTCATGCTGGAGAAAGGCCGCTTAGGACAGAAAATGAGAATTAGGGACTTAGCTTAGACTGAGACAAGTACCTAAACTCAAAGACATGGAAATTCTTGAAGTTGATGCCTGAGATAAACAGTAGAGCAGGCAGAGAGGGAGCCTCCTGGAGGACCCTGAGGCTGGGCTGGGTGCGTGAGCTCAGAGAGCAGCCTCAATTAGCAGCAGTTTTAAGTTCGCCCTGTGCTGGACTTCCCTTACATTATTCCATGATATTTAGCAAAATCTTGCTCCAGGAGGCCACCTGGTTTAGACTGTGAGAAATGAAGGGAAAGGCCTGGGAGTGAGAAACAAAAGGAAGAGCAGTGGCTGACCCTTAGAGGCCTGAGTTGAAAGAGCAATAGCAGAAACTAACAGAAGAAAGTCATGCCCAGAGGAAGAACAATTAATGCCAGAGGCAGTGACATGCTGGGCACAGGTAGTGGAGGCAAAGGGGAGGAACCTGTTGGCAAACCTGTGTGGAAAAGCACTGGGGAATCCTTAGCAGGGAAACATTGTTGTGTTGAAATCCTAGCTCTGCCACATATCAGCTGAATGACCTGGGGCAAGTAGTTTAGCTTCCCTGTCCTTTAGTTTCCTCATCTGTAAAATGGGTATAATACTAATACTACTATAAATGGATTGTTCTGAGGATGACATGAGTTAATATACATAAAGCTCTCAGAATAGTATTGGACAAATGAAAGATTATTGTTCACATAGACTGGTGAGGGCTCACCATTGCCTTTATTGATGGAAATATAGTCACAACGTATTTCATAAAGAAGTCACAAAATAATATTTATGTCAATCATATTTCATCAATGTATAGAGACATACAAAGAGAAATTATGGAAAAATATACTCCCATATCTCTGCTTTGGGAGATTACAGGCCCTTTTAATTTTTTCTTTTTCACATCTCTACTTCTAAAATTAGCTATAGTGAACTTTTGCAACTAAAAAAATAAATATATATTTTGATATATAACAAAAGAGCAGTATAAAAATTCTGGAAAGTAGATTGCTAAAAATCACATTCTTCAATCAATATGCCCTAAGAAATTAACTTTAAGTTTAAAATGCCCTAAGAATTCACAGGAGGCATGTCCATTTGATTGTTTACCAGCGTGATGTTAGAAAGTTATAGTGCCTGCTGTTATCCAGCCATCCCTTTTAAAATGATTCCCTCCTTGTCAGCAAAGGGCTCCATGCTAGACTCACTCTCAGTGAAGAGGCAGGGAATGAAGTGGCCTTTAAAAATTGCTCGCCTGTCAGTGCAAAAGCAGCTATATGTTAACCTCACCTTGAAACCCTGGATAGCACTGACCACTCAGCATTAGAAAAAAGTAGAGGTGCTCTATACATTAACTGCCTAAATTTTCACAGCAATGTTATAAGGAAGGTACTATTAGCCAAATTTTTCAGTAAGGCCCAGAGAGGTTAAATAACTGGCCCCAAAGCACACAGCCAGGAAAAGATCAAACCAGGATCCAAACAAAAGCCTGGCCATACAGCCAGGCACCACAGGGGCTCTCAGGCTTTCAAGTATAGGAACTGAGAAGCATGTGTGCACACACACACTCTACATAGAAGTGGAAAGAATCCCCGGCATACATTATAACCAGTTGTTCCCAAGGTTCTTCCAGCACTGACCCTACTGACTTTAGAACTCTGTATTAGCTCACAATTTTGAAGGAAAATGGAAAAGGAGGAAATACTATCATGAAAACATTGAAACATAAGAACAGCAAACACCTCCCTACCCAAAACATCTAAAACAGTACGTTGTAAGTTTGGGAACTGAGTATTACAGCAGATCTTTTCTTCTTGCACAAGAGTCACTTATACTAAGCCCCACACCACTAAACCGAGACTTAATTACAGTTTCCGCTCTCCCAGAAATGGACTCTGAAACCAGTCACTCAGGAATCCCCTGACCAGCACTAGTGAGGTCATCAGCCCGACAGACCCCTGCCAGCCCCTGAAGGAAAGAGACTGTGCCATAACCAATCCACTTTTTTGTCTAGTACAATTTCCTTGTTCATGCTCCCTTCCGCTTGTAAAAGTCTTTTATTCTGTACAGCTCCTCAGAGCTCCTTTCTATCTTCTAGATTGGATGCTGCCCAATTCATGAATTGTTGAATTAAAGTCAAAAGGTCTTTAACATTTAATCAGCTGAATTTTGTTTTTTAACATTGTCGTTATAGAACATAGGTGCCATTCATCCATTTGTTAATTTATTCCACAAATAATATTCCAGGCACTATATGGTAGGCATTGACACCTGTCTCAATAGTTCTCTTAGAAGTGACTTATTTTTTATTTCAAAATTCTCACACCATCATTCACTGAGACTCAGCATTAACAGAAAGAAAACACACCTGCCTCCAAGCACACACACACTCCTGCAAGTCCATTCCCACAGGCCACGGGTTTCTCTCACGTTCCCTGAACAAGGCACAGATGTTGTATTCTCCCTTATTAACATTCAATTAAAATGTTATAGCTCTCTCTAGGACTTGCGATGAAATAAGAATATATTGATGGAGTTCGGGACACGCTACCCCAAAATATGGCACCTTGCAGCAGGGAATATTTGAAGCCAAAGGAGTTGGAGGACAGCAAAAGCAAGGTCCCTTTGACTGCCCCCTACAACCTTCTCCCCTGAAACAGGTTGTGAAACCCTCAGGCAGAGGTGCCTTTCTGAACCCAGAGGAAGGAGCATCCTCATCTCCAAAGACAAAGGGACCCCGAGAAGAATCCGAAAAACAGGCCTTACTCAGTTTCCCTTTTACTACACTGACTTCATACTCTCTGACCTCTCAGAGTTCTACACGACCGCCCACTCTTCATCAAACTGAGTGGTGATGCAAATAATCCATAATCAATCTAGAGATCAAAATTGGGGTGAGTTTATTATATGAGCCAGTTTTGAGGACTACAGCCCTGGAAAGAAACTTCACCAAGGAAGGAAGCACTCCGAAGAAGCAGGGCATACAGAGTGGTTATATACTGTCTTGGAACAAGGAACATACATCAAATATGACAGGAATATCTCTTTTACTAAAGTCTCAAGATGTTTTGCTAGCACAGCAGGTCAGTAGTCACAAGAAAGGCACAATAGTTGAGTAATTAATCTTTAGTTTCTGGAAGGAATGCTTATCTTTAAAAAAATGCAGATATTGGGGGAGGCATACATCCCTATCTTTAAAAGCATCATTGTTGACTTTGGGGGCATTGTAAATGTTTAAAGCAGATGTACAGTGCATGCTGGACAGGCCATGTCGGGCCTTTCTGGAAAAATAGGTCAGGCCGAATTAGTTTTAAACCAAATGGCTTCCTCATATACCTCAATATATATTAATTTTTCTTATGCCTCTTCATTTATTCATTGTAGGGACCTGGAAATGGCCACCCCAAGATATGTCTCTTTGGCATCAGGATTATTTGAGGCTGATTGCTTTTGATAAACTGGGACAGGGAAGGAGGCTCTGAGGAATAGAATTTGCCCTTTGTTAGGACACATTTATATTTGTAAGGTAAATCTCTAGCTGTAAAAGGTGCCTCTCTCTCTGTACCAGGAAGAAGAAAGGAGATGACCTTCTCTCTAGAAACTCTTAATCAATACCAAAGGCAAGGACTTAAAATCTGCATTTTATTGTGCTTGTCTGGTAACCTCCTGTAACTGACTTCCCTCCCCGCTCAACGTTGGCATTTCTTTAAGGATTAAGCATCTTTCCTTAGGCTAGGAACTGATTGCTGCCTCACCTGTGACCGCCCAGCTCCAGACAATAGACTTGCCTCCTGCTACGCCCGCCGAGATAGCAGACCCACTACCTGCTGTGTCCATCAAGCACTGTGCCGACAGGGCAATCTTGTGACTATTGTGGGAGGGACATTTCAAGCACATGTGAAACACCCTGTTTGGGGGTGTATAACCACTATGAGTACCCCACTTCTTCGGTGCCCTTTCTTCCTTTGGGAAGAAAGGTCCCGGGCCATGGTTCCTCATAAAGCTTTGTTAATTTTCTCTTGCTATTCTGTCTCATGTGAATTTAATTCGTTCTCTGGCCAGACGAACCCACATTTGGGAAGAGGAAATAGCTTCTCCCCTACATCATCAAGAGCATAAAGTATTCAGATATGTTTCTTCGGGTCTTCGTTTCCTTAATGAAGGTTCCCGTGTCACGCAAAACTTAAAATAAATTTGTGTGCTTCTCCCCTGTTAATCTGTCTTTGTCAGTTTAATTTTCAGACCCAGCCAGAGACCCTAAGAGGGTCAAGGAAAACTTTTTCCTCTCCTACAATATGCAAATAAAGATGGGCGCAATTGAAAGGCACTGATACCCAGCAGGTAGGTATCTGTAACTCAGGGCTCATTTATCTCCAATGATTAAAAAGATTAAAAAAAAGTCTGTGAAAATGACCATCCTCTGTGAATGGTGACTAAATCTAGGTGTAATTTGATGCATTCGATGCACTTTGTTCTGATGGCGATAGTGTCTTTCTCCTTCTTCAAATGCAGGGAAATCTCTCCTTGAGCTCTGCCCGCATCCTTTATTATGGAAGGCCTGCTTTGTAATGGAGTCATTATCTTGCTGAGGACTGAGTAAGAGAAAGTGGTCCTTCTGTCCTGTATTAAAGTGCCTGCTCGTTGACTCAGTTATTAAAATAAGAGAGAAAAAAGCTCCTTGTTCTAATTTTCCTTATCAGCCTCCACAGGGCCCATTTCAGGCTGCCTGTGAAGTGTTAGAACGCAATTGTGTGCTTGAATAAAAAGGAGAAACTGAATTAGAGACTCTTAAGACCATTATATTGTCTTATTTAGTGACACTGTTTGCCTCACCAAAAGCAATGGGCTAAGTGTTCTTCCTGAGTAATAATAATAATAATAATACCAACATTTAACTAGCACTTTACACTTTGCAAAGCACTTTCGCATATGTTATCCCTTTTGATCTATGCAACAACGCTGGGGAGGATCAGGTGGGTGTTATGATCATCAATTTACAAAGGAAGGGCTTGAATCATGCTTAAGTTACAGCTTTAAAACTTCAAAGCCAGGATTTGAAAGCAGAAGAGCCAGGTATTGGAGCAGAGTTCGTCCCGTCTTTGGTAGGTGCCACAGACAGCCCTCCAGCTCCTCAGGGACTCAACGCTGAACCCCTCGCCCACCTCTGGGTAGTGGCCTCTGGGTCCTAATTTAAATGACTAGTCTTCAGAGGACAGAAATGAGGCAAATCAGAAGCACCTCATCATAGCCAGCATGCACATGAACATTTGCTATTAATCCCTACATTATGGAGGACGGGTCGTTTTTAAGGGTTGAAGTTTTCGTGTTTTCTTTTGTTTGGTTTCTTTTTTCCTTTTTCTCCCCAAAGTCTCCCAGTACATAGTTGTGTATTTTTAGTTGTGGGTCCTTCTAGTTGTGGCATGTGGGATGCTGCCTCAGCATGGCTTGATGAGCAGTGCCATGTCCACGCCCAGGATCCGAACTGGTGAAACCATGGGCCACTGAAGCAGAGTGCACGAACTTAACTGCCGCGCCACCAGGACGGCCCCCAGGATCGAAGTTTTTGAACAGCTATTTTAACTATGTGTATTTATGTGAATATTTGCATAATCTGTGTACATATTCTGTCATATGTCAAGAAAAGGCCACATTTTATAGAACATTTCAATGTTGTTACAAATGATCTCTGCAAATGATTCTAGCAGGTGTATATGCAAGTTTGCTTCTTTTAGAAATAAACATGATCCTGGATATATTTGTATAAACCAATTTTCTGATCAACTAAATATTATGCAGGGCTGTTCTCATTTTATATAATTCTCTGAAGATGCCATTTTATGGACTCAAATAATCTCTACTTGACTAACTTCACTGATCAATTTGTACTTTAAGTATAAAGTTTTCTTCAATTAGACTAACATACATGACTTTTGGACATTTCAGTTGCTTAGTTTAAATCAGCTACAGCATTTGTTGAGCCCCTAGTGGTGCAGGACCCTGCTAGAGACTGGGAATTCAAAGACAAAAAGACAAATCCTGTGCTCAGGTTGCTCACAACTCTAGGTGGGAAAGAAACTAACGAGGAAAATGTTCTAATTCCCTATTGAATGGTTTGCAAATCCCCAGAGATTTCTTAAAATATTTGCTTCATTATCAAAAATGGGTTGCCTCATTACCAAAAATAGCATCCTATCTCAGCCCGGGGCCGCTACCAAGTAGAGCTTGGCAAGGATCAAGATGGTAATACTTATTTAAAAAAAAAAAAAGATGGCAATAATTTGTTACAGGTTGAAAGGTGAAGGCAGAGGGTGAGAGTAAAAGGGAGGGAAGCAGGGAGGACCTGGTGCAGTACCGTAATGCCCCACTGTGTAGCTCTCACGCCACAGTGAGCCAGCAAGTTGTTGAGTAGGTGTTAAAGATAAACTGAAGCACATTAAAAATTTTAAGAGTTTATTGGAGCAAAATTTGATTCGAATCAGCTAGCACCAAACTGGAAGTGGTTAGGAGTGCCTCACTGACAAGAGCCAGGGGAAAGACTTTTATGGAGAAGGAGTGGAAGCAGCTAGGACATTATTTGACAGCCTACAGCTTCAGTGGCTATACTGTTTGGGAAGCTTCATTAGCTGTTTGTGATGGGTTGTCTTGGGTTTCGATTTCTTAACCTGGAGGCACTGCAGGCTGAGGTTTTGGTTTGATTAACTAAGTTGCTAAGGTATTAGAACCACCTCAGTCTAATGGGCCCCTTGTTTAATCACTGTGATAGAGGCATGTTTATTCTATACAAGAACTTCTCTGGAAAGGCTATAATAAGGGGCTCCTCTTCAGAGTAGTCCCTAGAAGAGAGAAAGTTGGGGGAGTTTATGTGCCAGGCTCCCATTCTTTTTATTAATCAAAGTTCCACCCACATGGAAAGCTATATAGTGGAAATCAGCCCCTTCTGTTCACACAGGAAGCCAGTTATTACTCCCAAGGGATGTTTGTTCAAGTCCAAGCATGTAGGGAATACTTGGTGAGAGTGAGGCACCAATGGAAGGAAGGAAGGAAAGAAAGAAATGGGGGGTGGACTTTGAGATAGCACATTTATCTTTGATCCCAATACAGCATCCCTTCTCATTTCTATGTTTTAGACTTGATACCTAAAATAGTTATGTGATTTTTTTCCCTCCAGAAGATGCTGAGTGGAAATTATACATGAGATTGCCTTTTTATACTGTCTTAAAGAATCATGTTTCTCTCCTCAGAACACTTCCTAGTTTAAGGTCATTGGTGTTATTTGATTAGTATCTGTAGCTTCTACAAAATAGTTTGTGGTAACAGGGATCATGTCTGATCTTTATTTCCATTATGTCTCCAGTAGCTGGCACTTAGTAGGAGCTTAGCAGATACTGGATGAATGAATAAATGAATGGATAAGACGAGGGTGCTCAAGACTCAACCACTGACGTAATGATTTAGCCTATCCAGATAACACATCTGCAGTTTGCTTGGTTCCCCAAAGCTTTACCTGTAAGGAAGAGAAAGAATGATAACTTCGAGCACTAGTGCAAATCAATGAGGGGGATATTTTAGATGGGAAAAGGGAATGATTCTTTCAGTTCTTCTTAAATCAATCATTTATCTATGTCACTGGCTCCTCCCCTTCCTAAAAGCACTAAACTCTATATTTGTACTTGAGTTAGAAAGAATTATAATAATGTTATAAGATTTTTGTGACTCATTTTGAGATAATTGGAGACTTCCTGATGTGCCATAAAACCAAGGGTTGAAATTCCCTGCACGAAATGATTTGGTAGTTTGTGGAAAGCTTATCCGTCAAGGTAGTTAGAAAATGAGACCAAATATCCAAATTCTCCCTCCAGAGCTTTGGTTCTAATCCTGAAATTATTCTGATCTGCTTTCACAGGAGCTACATGTGGCAACTGAGCCAGAAGTGCTAGAGGTAACATAAATTAGATGATGTGTTCTGTCTTTTTCTTTGATAAAGTTAAACTCTTACCATTAGTCAGAAATTGATTTTGAATTGTTTAGAGTGCAGGTTCAGAGCGCCACCTGCTGGTATAATACGTAAGTTCAAGCGACTTTCCTTGATTATAGCTAATACCCTGGTCAGGTTTCTATTACCAAAAATCAAAACAATAAAATTTAATTCCACAACAAAAGTAATTAACATACATAAAAACGCATGTATTCTTTTCCTGAGATTATTCAAAGCTTTCTAGGAAAAATAATCACTGAACTCAGAATTAGAAAACCTGACTTGACTCTACCAATTTCTAGCCAGGGGACCATGAATAAATTTTTAACGTCAAGCCTCAGGTTCATAATCTGTAAAATTTGGGTTAAAAAAAACTGTTCTAGACGAAATAAGATACCATAGCATGCTGAGTAAGGATGAAAAAGTGCTGAGGGCTGAGGAGTGGATGCAGAATGAGGAATTTACTTACATTGACCCCTACATCCTGCAAGACGAGAGTTGCAGTGTGGTGGAAAAACAAGAGACGGTGGTCCTGGTAAGTGACTAAAATAATTGTACAAGGCATGTAGCCTGGAAGGAAAAAAACGAAGACCTACACTTGGGAAAAAATAAAAAGGCAAGAGACTAGAGATCCTAATGAGGTGAGAGAAAAAGTAAAGTGTAAAGGAAGTGAGATGTCCAGAAGAATAGGAGATGATGGTAAGAGATTTATTCCAGATCATTCCAGATGGTGACAATGTCACAAGTGTGAATAAAGGTAAATGTCACAGGGGTAGAGGTACCACAAGGCTGGGTGTTGGCTAAGTTGTCCAATGAACATTGAATGATCAATGGCAGCAGAGAGAAAAGACCATCAGCAAAAGTGAAAGTCCTCATAGAATATGAGGGAGAGACCAAAACAATAAGGAGGAATAGAGGATGGTATGGCAGGTGGCATCAGTGCAAAACAGGTGGCATTTTTGCTTAAGAATGGTAGTTTCTTCAATCAGTCTCTTACTCCATCTCTCTCTCTTTCTCTTTCTCTCTGTGACTTTCTCTGTCTGTCTCTTTCTGTCTCTCCATATATATATAGTCTCTCCATATATATATATATATATATATATAGTCTCATGTATGTGTATATATATATATATATATAGTGTCCCAAAAGTCTTGGTGTAGTTTTAAGCTTTAATAACTCCAAAATTATAAATAGTTTCAACTTGCAAAACATATCATTTGAGAGTTCAACTATTTAAATTTTATTCACTCATTTAGTTTTGTGGCTTTTTAAATATAAATTTCTAATTTTACTTTGTAGTTTCAGTCAACGTTTGTCATCTTCAGTCAGAGGGACTGAATATATTTATTCAGTCAAGATTGATTAAGACCATCCAACCTATTAAGATTCACAAGCGCTTCCCCAGCAATAGTAGAGGTGACTTTGATGAATACTTCATAGAAATAACTATTGATAGAAGAAGGTTGAGTCTCCTTTCCTTCCCAGTATGACCAACTTCATTCAGATACACCTATTTGCATACTCACATATACATACGTATATACAGAGACCAATTCAAAAGCTTTGAACTTGGGAAAGCTTCCAAGTTTGTTCCTGGAGGTGCACAAAACAGCTGGTCAACTATTAAGATGTAGCACCACTTCAATGTCAGAAAATAAAGTCATGCTGCTGGGAAAATTTTGCTAAATGTCCCAGATAATAGCTTAGATTCCCTGGCTTTTACCTAGTTCTTCCTCTCTTGTTAAAAAAAAAAAAGGTCAACTACAGGAAACCATCAATAAAATGAAAAAACAACCCAACAACTGGGAGAAAATATTTACAAATCATATCTCTGACAAGGGGTTAATTTCCAAAATATACAAAGAACTCACACAACTCAACAACAAAAGAATGAACAACCTGACCCAAAAAATGGGCAGAGGATATGAACAGACATTTTTCCAAAGAAGATAGACAGACGGCCAGCAGGCATGTGAAAAGATGTTCAACATCACTAAGTATTAGGGAAATGCAAATCAAAACTACGAGATATCACCTCACACCCATTAGAATGGCTATAATTAACAAGAAAAGAAATAACGAGTGTTGGAGAGGATGTGGAGAAAAGGGAACCCTCATACACTGCTGGTGGGGATAAAACTTGTGCAGCCACTATGGAAAACAGTATGGAGATTTCTCAAAAAATTAAAAATAGAAATATCATATGATCCAACTAGTCCACTACTGGTATTTATCCAAAGAATATGAAATCAATAATTCAAAAAGATATATGCACCCCTATGTTTATTGCAGCATTATTCACAATAGCCAAGACAAGGAAGCAACCCAAGTGCCCATCAATGGGTGAATGGATAAAGAAAATGTGGTGTATATATATATATATATATATATATATATATATATATATATATATACACATACACAATGGAATATTACTCAGCCATATAAAAAGACAAAATTGTGCCATTTGTGACAAGATGGATGGACCTTGAGGGTATTATGCTGCATGAAATAAATCAGCCAGAGAAAGACAAATACCATATGATTTCACACATATGCAGAAGATAAACAAACACATAGATAAGAAGAATAGATTAGTGGTTACCAGAGAAGGGGGTGAGAGGAAGGCAAAAGGGGCAAAGGGGCACATATGTATGGTGACAGATAAAAACTGGACTGTTGGTGGTGAACATGATATAATCTATACAGAAACTCAACTACAGTGATGTACACCTGAAATTTACACAATGTTGTAAACCAATATGACCCCAATAAAATAATTTTTTAAAAAAGAATTCAACTATACTACAAACATATTTTAATAAAACTGAGGTCACTTTTACTACACATACAGTATATATCATAGATTAGATTGTGTCAGTATATTGTTTGTTATACACTATATATTATGCAATGTATGAAACACATTTTCTTATAAAAGTACAAAAACAAGCTATGCTCTTTTTAGCATGTGTTCAGGAGTGAAGAGAGTAGAATCTCTAAAAGCAAGGACCCTGGACTCAGGTTGCGTGGGTTCAAACTGCAACTCTTCTACTTACTAGCTAGGTAATCTTTCATTAGTTAACTACTTTGAGCCTCAATTTCTTCTACTATAAAATGCGGGTGGAGGGGTTGGCCTCCTGGTGTAGTGGTTAAGTTCGGCACACTCTGCTTCAGTGGTCTGGGGTTGCTGGTTCAGATCCCAGGTGTGGATCCACAGCACTCATCAGCCATGCTGTGGTGGCAACCCACATATAAAGTGGAAGAAGATTGCCACAGATGTTAGCTCAGGCCTAATCTTCCTCAAGCAAAAACAAGAGGAAGATTGGCAACAGATGTTAGCTCAGGGTAATCTTCCTCAGGAAAAAAAAAAGGGGGGGGTGGAAATAATACTACTCATCTCATAAGGTCATGGGGAGGGCTTGAAGAGATAACATATGGAAAGCCATAGCAATACATCAGAAAGGTTATCCTTTATTGTATAATTAGCTCAAGCTTCTTTCCACCATCCCTCTCCTCTTACTTCCCTCCTTCTCCACTTATTTACCTGGCCCGCCTCAGAAATACTTTGAAGAGGGAAGTTAAACTTAACTAACTAGATACTCTGAAACTTCTTTTTCCAAATTCACTGTAGAAAAGGGTGCTCACTTTTCCCTGATCTTCTCTTTCTGTGTAAGAATTCAAGACCAAAATATAAATCAATTGACTTCATCTGAATTTCAGGGAGACCTTAAAATATTTGAGCTCTATGTCTACTCACTGTAATCAACTTTAAATGTTAGATTTCAATTCTTAAACCAAAAAGAAATGTGGATTTATTTATTCTTGGCAAGCCAAATTCTCATTCCTTAGTGTTCCCTAGATACAAATGAAATGGAGATTATTAAAAGGTTAAAATATTTTTGGAAACCTTAACTATTATGCCTAACTTTAACTAATTAACCCTTCCATTGAATTAACGACAGAGTTAATTAGCTCAAACGGGATACATTATTTAGTTTGGAGAAAAATAGTGTTGGAGATTAGATACATTCTCTTGCCATCTTGTGGTTTCACTCCCACACTGCAATGTGTTAATTAGGTGTCTATAAAAGCTGCGTAGATACATTGTTCATCCACATAATTTTAGTATATCTCAGCATGGTATTTAAAGCTGCTACTTAAAACTACCAGATGAGTGCATTTGGTCCTTTTTTTCAAAATGCTGGGTACTCAAATGTTTGGTCTCGATATCCTTCTAAAAGGGAGAATGTTTTCATATACAGTTGGCAATAAATGAGACAAGATGATATGAGGAACAGCTGAGTTTACAAAGAAAGGCTGAAACTTGCACAGTTCTGTGGGTTTCTTACTTAGAAGCTACATTCTCTGCAAGTGTATCATTCCAAGTTTTCATCAGGGGAACTAATGATGTCTTAGGAAAATGCAATGAACACAATTTAGACTGCTTAACTTGAAGTCAGTGTTGTTGTTGTATTTGGCTGTTGTTTTTGTTAACTCTCCATTTTCACGTCTGGATGGCCATTTCCTTCACTTCCCTCACTTCATTCAAACCACTGACAAGGAGAGAGCCTGAAAGTCACCTTTATCTGCAGAGCTCTCTGCATTGGTTAGGAAGACAGCCTCAGGGCATCAGTGCCAAGGTCAAGAAAAACTTTCAGTTCTCTAATTCCTAGTCCACTTTTTTTTTCTACCCCAAACTTAAAACATATTATTTAAACAGCACATAACAAACAAAATTCTCCTATGTTTCCATGGCTCCAAAAAAGGATTACTAGAGATAACCTTTGAAGCTAAAATAGAACCCACAGCTAAAACAAGCTAGTCTATAATTGTCCAAGACTCTAACTGAACATTGGACTACAGACTCATCCATCCCTAAATAATGCCCTGCATTATCTCCGAGATAGCATTACAAATGAATTCACTAGAAAAGACTTCCTAACCTGGATCAATTAGTTATTATAGAAAATGGTTAGCTGAGTAATCTGTGTCAGTTAGCTGTATAACAAACCATGCCAAAACTTAGTGGCTTAAAAAAATAATTCTGCAGGTCAACAATTTGGGCTGGGTTCAGCTGAGCGATTCTGCTGGTCTTCACTGGGCTCACATATGCATCTGTGGTCATTGGCTGGGTTGACCAAGAGGTCCAGGACAGCCTTAGCTGGCACAACTTGTGTCTGCTATCCATGGTCTCTCCTCCCCCAGCAGGCTAGCTCAGGCTTATTCACATGGTATTGAATAGGTTTTCAAGGTCTATTAAGGCCATAACTTGGAACTTGCCTGAGAAGCATGCAAGGACTCCTGAGACGTAGGCTCAGATTTGGCATAGTGTCACTTCTTCTGCATTCTATTAGCCAAAGCAAGTCACAAGACCAAGGGGAATCACATTGCGAAGGGAATATATCCAGGGAGGAGTGAAGGATAATTGTGGCCTTTTTTTCCTTTTGCAGTCTGCCACTTTTACACCCAACATATGTAATTGCGTCACTCTTATTTGAATACTTTCAAATTTGTTCCCATTCAGTTTAGAACCGTGATATAATACAGTAGACTTTCAGTGTTACAAAGAAGCTAACAATATTTCCATGGAAACCTATTCAAGACATTTTTACAAATTTTCTACACAATACTAACCCTATTTTAACCTGACTATATTATACATAAACTCCATAGGTTAATGGAATTGATAATTAACTTCAATGCCACACAGAAAAATAATGCATTCCAGTGGGAAAAGTAGTGAACTAGAAATTGGATAAAATAATTGTATTTGGTTCTATCCGTGACTCCCTAAGATATTGCCCTCACGATTAAACCTACCATGTAGTTATCTGAATTCATAAATTCCACTCAATCAAAATAAAAGAAACTAATGAAGACAGGAGGGATAGAGGTGGTGATGGAGAGGAAGAAGAAAAATGATTTTCCTGAAATATTCTTATTGTGAAGTAGCCTGATAGAATAGAAAGTGTATTATCTTGAGAAATAGAAAACCTGGGCTCTACTGCCAGATCTACCCCCTATTTGTTGGTGACCTTAAGAAAGAACTTGATATATGTAGGGCTATGTTTGCTCATTTCCATAAATTAAGGCAGTCGACCTCAAAAATCCCAGCCAGCTCTTAAAAGTAAAAAAAGTGTGCTGACTGTGGAGGGTTCTGTGTTCACCATATAAATACTATGCCTAATTCCCAAACTTCCTCACCCTCCCACTCCCTCTACTTCCCACCCATCCTGGAAAAAAAAAATTCCAAAAATACATATTCTACAATGGCCTCAATCCAGTTGGGCAAAGAGTACTTGGAATGTAAATGGGAGGATTCAATATGCTAACATTGATAGTGAGTGAGACTTCTTTGACTGTCAGATTACATGACAGAAAAGACAAGACAAGGCTACCAACAGCACCCTAGATGTGTAACTGAGGGGGTGGGGCATGCGAAGAATGACAGTGACAGGAAGGAAATAAGGGTTTTTCTTGGAAAAGAGGTGACCCAACAGAGAGTAAAAGCGAAGCTGTTTTGAAAAAGATAGATAAGACTTCCAGATAAACTCCTTGAATAGCTACAGGAATTGGTGATTAGAAAAGGTTTGAAAGCCAAAGTTTAGAAAAAGAGAACAGAGTGTAGCTCAGGGGAGCTGAGTGGGGCTGTGTGCCAGAAAAGAGGAGATTCAGAGAGACTTCTAGGAATGGAATTCCAGGAAAGGAGCAGTAAAGTCAACTCAATAAATTCAGCAAATGTGTTTTGACAGCCTACTTCATGCCAAGTAATATTCTTGCAGTAAAAGAAATTTTTTAAACAGATATCCTTTTCCTCATGGAGCATTTTAGTAAAGTAAGACAGACCATAAGCAATATAAATAAAGAAATGCATGTGAATTAGAAAGTGCTAAATGCTATGGGGATAAATAATCAGGAAAGGGGTTCCTGGGTGGGGCTGGTAGGTTGCAATTTTAAAGAGGACAGTTAGGGAAGGTTTCAAGAACAAGGTGCTCTCACTGCTTCGGCAGCCCAGATTCACTTCACAGTCACAGGACCACACCAACAGGTCTATTAGTTGCCATGTTGTGGTGGCAGCTCACATAGAAAAACCAGAAGGACTTCAGGATTTTAGGCTGGTTATTTTTAAAACTACAGATGAGAAGCAGGCTCTGAGGACTGGAATTTTGCTTGCCCTTTTGAGAGACATTTGCATTTGTGAAGGAAGGGGGGATAAGCTTGTAGGGACCTGAAATTGGCCACCCCAAGATATGTCTCTTTGGCATCAGGATTGTTTTGGGCTGATTGCTTTTGATAAACTGGGACAGGGAGGGAGGCTCTGGGGAATGGAACTTGCCCTTGTTAGGACACATTTACATTTGTAAGGTAAATCTCTATCTGTAAAAGGTGCCTCCCTCTCTGTACCAGGAAGAAGAAGAGAGATGACCTTATCCCTAGAAACTCTTAATGGGGAAGGCAAGAACTTAAGTTGGTTGCTGTCTGGCAATCTCATGTAACTGATTTAGGGTGGTGGCTTCTGACCTTTACTTAATCCGATTTGATTCTTGTCTAAAAGTCATGGGATCACCCAACGACCAGACCCCACCTGCACTGATACCATTTTAACTTTTTTTCATGTTCTTTCCTTTGTCTTGTAAAGAAATGATTCACATACTCATGCCTTATAAAATTAGCCCTAACCCTCAACTCGGGGCAGCAGCAGGAGCTCTGACTGCCAGTGGGTCCTGTCCCCACGCACCAGCTCTGCCTGCCCATGGGTCCTGTCCCCATGCCAGCGGGGGCAGCAGAAGCGGTGGCAGCAGAAGCTCTGACTGCCCATGGGTCCTCTCCCCATGCTATTCTATTCTCTAAATAAAAGAGCACTACTGCCAGATCTTAAGAGTCTAAGAAATCTTTCTTTTGACTCCTTGGCTCACCGACCCCGCATCAGGACTTACAACTAGGATATACAACCATGCACTGGGGCTTTGGGGAGGGGAAAAAAAAGGCAGCGGCATTTGAAAAAACACTAGAAGGAGGTAAAGGAGGTTACATGAGTGGACATCTAGGGAAAGATGTTCAAAGCAGAGCATCCTCATATATCCTCAGACCTGTAGAGTCCAGTGTAGCTGGAATGGAGTGAGGAGAGGGGAGAGATGTAGAAGATCAAAGAGAAGAGCTAGTGTGGGGAATGTTGGAAGGCCACTGTAAGGACTTGGGTATTTATTTGGAGCCCAGGAAGATGGGGATGGCTTTGAGCAGAAGTCTGACTTGATTGCCTTGGGGTTTTGGGCTGAGCCTGGCCCGTTTGGTTACATAAACTTATTTGTATATAAGAAGGGCAAATATAAAACAGAACCGAGATCTCCAAATCAGTTTATTCTTCAATCAATTAACAAGTATTGATGGAATGACCAAATAGAAGCCTAAACTCTAGGGATACAACAGTGAGTATAACATGGACCTACCACAGGAACTAAGATTTAGAGGGAGAGAGAAATAAGAAAAAAGTCACAACTCAGATTTAACTTTCTTTATTCTTTTATAAATAAACCTAACTTGCTCATAGGCCTCTATGTCCACTCAATAGCAGGAAAAAAAAAAAAAAGGTTACCTATTCACAGTAACTTATTCACTTCTGTATTTAAAAAACAAAACAAAAGAGTCTCTTCCAAATTAGTTCCATCTCTTTGGTTCTCCCAGGTTTGGGGAGTGTAGGGGAAAGCTTATGTAATAGGAGAGGCATCTCTTCCCACACTGATCTGCTGAGGAGTCCCAGAACCTCACCTTGGTCTTGCTTGTGAGCATCTCTCTGTCAGCCTTTTTCAGCTGAAGTGTCTGAGCGCTGGCTGTTCTTCCAGCACTGTTAACATCAGGGATCTCCCCACCACTGATGACTTGGCTTTGCCTTGGCTCTCATGGATGCTGCTGGTTCTCTGTGACATTCCCATGACCCCCAAATGGCCCCTAGCTTTGGACTACTTACCTGCAAACAAGTTAGTCCCAAACATTCAGCCACCTTCCATATACCCCGAAAGGACACACAAACACATCTGCATCTTCTTTACACCACTCACAGGCTTCGAGGAATCAAGGAGGGTAAACTACAACCATTTCACATTGGAGGGAAGCACTGCAGGACATCTCCACTCAGCTTCTCTGGTCAAAAACCAAGCACAAAGGCAATTCCCCAGACCTCTCTGACTTGTCTCTATTTCCCCAGACCAAGGTGCAAAGCCTGAGGTGGTGGCAGGGTATAGGCCCTATACCTGTCTCTGTTCTGCAAGTCTCCTCTCTCTCCCCACCCCAGGCTCCTACCCCTACAGCTGAAGAAAGGGCACTTATCTCCCTCCACGTGATAAATGCCCTGATACAGCCTGTATTCCCTCTACTCAGTACCTTGGTCTCAGGATCCCTTTATACTCTTAAAAAAGTTGAGGACCCCAAAGAGGTTTTGTGTGGGTTGTATCTATTAATACTTATATTAGAAATTAAGATAGATAATTTAAAATATTTATTTCCAGATTATTTTTAAAATATCAATAAACCCATTATGTGTTAACAGAACATACATATTTCATAGAGAAAAAACAATTTTTCAAAACAAAAAAATTTAGAGAAAAGAGTGGCATTGTTTTGCAGTTTTGTGAATCTCTCTAATATCTGCTTAATGGATGTCTTAGTCTGGGCTGCTATAACAAAAAGTACGAGAAACTGTGTGACTTAAACAGCAAAAATTTATTCCTCACAGTTCTAGAGGCTGGAATGTCCAAGATTATGGCATCAGCAGATTCAGTGTCTAGTGCCCTGGTGGTTTGCAGATGGATGCCTGCTTGCTGTGTCCTCACATGGCAGGGGGTGGGGGGGTTAGGCGGAGAGAAAGAGAGAGAGATGGGAAGCAAGCTCTCTCCTGTCTCTTCTTATAAGGGCACTAATCCCATCATGAGGGCTCCACCTTCATAAACTACCTCCCAAAGACTCCATCTCCCCATATCATCACACTGGGGATTAGGGTTTCAACATATGCATTTTGAGGGGACACAAAAACATGCAGTCCATAACAATAGAAGACAGCTAGATTCTTATCTCTGCTTCTTCATTCAATGTGTTGCAATGTTGTTTTGGTTGAAATATATGAAGCAAATCTGGTCACACAGATATGTAGTTGGACAAGGGAGGGGAATTTTAACAGCCTTTTCAGATTGTATATTCTTCTTTGATACTATGCCAAAACTTGATAAACTGTAGTGTCTTAAATGTTTTTTGCAATGTTACATCTGAAAAATCATGTTAGTGAACTTTTTGAACTCCATTATGTTAAAATACATTGGTCTCTCTTACACTTTGAATGGATCTTTTACCCATACGTGATTTTGTTTCATACATGGCTCATTTGAAAATATTGATCAGGGGCCGGCCCAGTGGCACAGTGGTTAAGTGCGCACGTTCAGCTTCGGCGGCCCGGGGTTCTCGGGTTCGGATCCTGGGTGCGAACATGGCACTGCTTGGCAAGCCATGCTGTGGCAGGCGTCCCACATATAAAGTAGAGGAAGATGGGCACGGATGTTAGCTCAGGGCCAATCTTCCTCAGCAAAAAGAGGAGGATTGGCAGATGTTAGCTCAGGGCTAATCTTCCTCAAAAAAAAAAAAACAACAACAACAAGAAAAGAAAATATTGGTTCAATGAGTTATGCAGATCTTCCAAATGTTGACACATTTCACTATACCATATCAAAAACTCACATTTATTAATATCTCACCAACATTCTTTATGTATTGGGAAGCAATGAAGTTCAAGGCAGCAGATACAAATTTTCAAGCCTTCAAAGAAAATTCTAATTTTCACTTGAAGACTCAAATTTATCATTGGAAACAAATACTGTCAGTTGTTTCCCCTGATGTTACAGGCTCATTTAATTCATTAAAAAAAAAAGTGCCGGCCAAATACCCAAGTTGGAATAACAATAGCTTGTCTGTCAATCAGTCATTCAAGGAAAAATTTATGTTCCATGAAAAAAGTGGCTGGTTCAGCTCAGAATTCAAACATAAGTTCTTTTCCTCCAGACAGTCATGGTAGTTTTTAAAAAAATAGTTTTATTGAGATATAATTCACATACCATAGAGCTCATCCATTTAAAGTGCAAAATTCAATGATTCTTAGTATATTCACAGAGTTGTGCATCAGGCATCATCACTACAATCAATTTTGGAACATTTTCAATCACTGCCAAAAGAAACACCACATCCCTTAGCCATCATCCTCCAATTCCTCCATCCTCCTCAGCCCTCGGTACCCTAGTTTCTGTCTCTAGATTTACCTCTTCTAGACTTTTCCTATAAATGAAATTATGTGTTTTTTTGTGACAGGCTTCCTTCACTTAGCATAATGTTTTCAAGATTTATCCAAGTTGTAGCATATATCAGTACCTTACTCATTTCTATGGCCAAATAATATACCATTGTATGGATATCCCAGAGTTTACATATCCATTCATCAGTTGATGGAATTGGGGTTGTTTCCACTTTGGGGCTATTATAAATAATGCTGCTTATGAACATCTATGTACGAGTTTTGTATGGACATATATTTTAATTTTTCTTGGGTATATAACTAGAAGTGGGATTGCTGGATCATATGATAACATAGGTTCAACTATTTAAGGATGTATTGGACCGTGTTCCAAGCAGCAGGACTATTTTACATTCCCACCAGTAGTGCATGAGCGCTCAAATTTCTTCACATCCTCTCCAACACTTGTCTTTATCTGTCTTTTTTATATAAGCCATCCTAGTAGGTATGAAGTAGAATCTCACTATGGTTTCAATTTACATTTCTTTAATAGTTAACGATGTTGAGCATCTTTTCATGTGATTATTGGCTATTTGTATAACATTTGGAGAAATATGTTTTCAAATTTTTTGCCCATTTTTAAATTGGGTTGTCTATTATTCAAATGTAGAGTACTTTATATATTAAAGATACAAGTCTGTTATCAGATTTACAGTTTGCAAATATTTTCCCCCATTCCATTTCTTTTCTTTTTATTAATGGTGTTCATCGAAGCACAAGTTTTTAATTTTGATGACGTCCACTTTTGCTGTAGACTGAATGTTTGTATCTCCATAATTCATATGTTGAAATCCTAATCCCCAGAGTGTTGGTATTTGGAGATGGGGCCTTTGAAAGATAGTTAAGTCATGAGGGTGGAGCCCTCATGATGGAATTAGTGCCTTTATAGGAAGAGAGAGAATAGAGCTTGTCTCCCCTCCCCCACTTCCCTTCCATGTGAGGATACAGTAAGCAGATGTCTGCAAACTAAGAAGTGGGCCCTCACTAGATACCAAATTTTCTAGAGTGTTGATCTTGGACTTCCCTGCCTCCAGAACTGTGAGGAATAAATTTCTGTTGTTTAAGCCACATAGTCTATGGTCTTTTTATTATAGCAGCCTAAACAGAATAAGACATCTTTATCCAAGTATTACTCTCTCCCTACATACTTTTTGTTGCACATTATTTGTATTAGTCAAAGTTCTCCAGAGAAACAGAACCCATAGATATAGATAAGAGGAGATTTATCATAGGAATTGGCTCTTGAAGTTATGGAGGCTGAGAAGTCCAATGATCTACTATCTGCAAGCTGAGAACCAAGAAAGCTAGTGGTGTGTCAGTCTAATCCCAAAGCCTGAGAATTGAGGGGTTGATGGTACATGTCACGGTCTGAGTCCAAAAGCCTGAGAACCAGAAGCGCCAATGTCCAAGGAGAAGAGTGATGTCTCAGCTCAAGCAAAGAGTAAATTTGCTCTTCCTTAGCCTTTTTGTTCTATTTGGATCCTCAACAGATGGGAGGGTACTCACTCACATTGGTGAGAACCATCTGTTTTACTGAGTTCACCAATTCACATGCTAATCTCTTCTGGAAACACCCTCACAGACACACCAGAAATAATGTTTTACCAGTTGTCTAGGCATTCCTTAGCCTACTCAAGTTGACACATAAAAATAACCATCTGACTATTACTCAAAGTCATCCTCCACCACAGCACTGAGAGGTCACAAGAATTGAGACAAATCAGAATAATCTCCAGGACTTTTCTGACAGAGATATTGAGGAAAATAGTCTTTTGCTTCACAGCATGTGAAAGAATGTAAAACTGGAACTGCTTGTAGCCATCTACCTATTTCGCAGTAGGAGAAAATGAAAGCCACACAAGCAAAGAGACGAAGGAAAGACCCAGAGTGCTCTCTGCCAGAGTCGAATCTCAATTTCTAGTCCTGAGTCTCTGCTCCTGCAGCTTTTCCTTCTTGTAAACTGCTGCAATACCCTTCCCAATAGCATCAGTCAATAAATTATTTTTTTCATTTTGTTGTTAGTGCTGTCAAGTTGATTCCAACTCCTAGCGACACTGTGTACATCAGAACAGAACTCTGCCTGGTCTTTTTGCACCATCCTCTCACCTTCTGGTGCTGTATCAGACAGTGCTCTGCTGCTATTCATAGGGTTTTCATGACCAATTTTTTAGGAAGTGGATGGCCAAGACCTTCTTCCTAGTCTGTCTTAGTCTGGAAGATCCACTGAAACCTGTCCGCCATGGGTGACCCTGCCGGTATTTGAAATACCTACAGCATAGCTTTCAGCAACCTGGAGCTGCCACAGTACGACGACCAACAGATGAGTGGTGTGATTCCCTGAATAGGAAACAAACCCAGGCCGCAGTGGTGAGAGAATTGAACCTTAACCACTAGACCACCAGGTCTACTACACTTCTTACTCTACTAGAATTGGATTGTGGCCACCTGGAAGTAAAAGTGTTTGGACATGTTGGTGCTTTCTTGTTATTGGGGAGCCCTATGGAATTAGAGGTGTAGTAGCATCAGAGTGATTACAGTATACCACCGCTGGGAATACACATTTCTAACATGGTGGAGAGGTTGGATGTATGATTTCTCGTGAGTCAACAGAGATGCAGAAGCCAATATCTTGATGAACAAAGTTATCTTACAAACCACCTTACCTTTGGTCATAAGAAATCCATTGGTTTCCAAAAAGTTATTTTAACTTTCTTGCCTAACCGCAATTCATTAATTGTTTTGATGCAAAAACACAACTAGGAAAACAAAAAGATACCACTTCACACCTACTTGGATGGTTACAATTTTTAAAAAATACAGAAAATAACAAGAGTTGGTAAGAATGTGGACAAATTGGAACACTAGTGCTTTGCTGGTAGGGATGTAAAAATGTAAAATGGGGCATCTGCTGTGGAAAACAGTTTGGTGTTTCCTCAAAAAGTTAAACATAAAATTACCAGATAACCCGGAAGTTCCACTCTTATGTATATACCCAAAAGAATTGAAAGCAGGAGCTCAAACAGATACTTGCACACCAATGTTCATAGCAGCATTATTCACAATAATTGAAGGAGGGAAACAGTAAGCATCCATCAACAGATGAAGGGATAAACACAATGTAGTATATACATACAATGGAATATTATTCATCTATAAAAGTAATGAAGTCTTGATACATGCCACAATATGAATGAACCCTGAAAATATTATGCTAAGTGAAATAAGCCAGACATAGAAGGACACATTTTGCATAATTTCAGTTTTATGAAATATCTAGAATAGGCAAATTCATAGATACAGAAAGTAGATTAGAGGTTACCAAGGGCTAGGGAATGTGGGATCAGGGAGTTATTGCTTTTATGGGTACAAAGTTTCTGTTTGGGGGAGAGGAAAAAGTTTTGGAAATAGTGGTAATGGTTGCACAACATTGTGAGTATAATTAATGCCACTGAGTTGTCCACTTAAAAGTGGTAAAAATGACAAATTTTATGCCATATATATATTTTACCACAATAAAAAAAAACGATAAAACACACACACCTAGGGAGACAGTACTGTACGTGTGGTGATTAAGAACTGTTAAAATAAATTACTAGGCCCAAGATGGAGCCACTCCTGCCTGGGGTATCATGTCAGCAAACTGAAACTTAGATGTCCCTGTAAATGTTCCACTTGACCGGAAATGCAGTATATCCAGTTAGCCAATCCCCAAATGCCCAGCTAACTCTGGAACCTACTTATTTCCTTGTTCCTTATTAATTTTCTATCTTTCTTTTTCCTCATTCTTTATCTTATAAAAGCTTCCTGCCTTCCACTCCATTTTGCAGTTCTCTGGACCCTTGGGAATGGAGACTGCCTGCTTCATGAAATGTTAAATAAAGTTTCTTTGTATCACTACATTGTCTCCTTTAATCATTTTTAAAAGAACAAGAGACAAAAGCTGTGGGTCAGAACACCTGAGGTTCAAGTTGGGAACCTTGAGAATGTTTAAAACTTGTTTGTATCTCAGTTTCTTTATCTATTGAATTAGGAACTAGAATTAGAATTAGAACGAAAAACTATCTAGTTCATGGGTTGGAGGAAAGACATAATTCATACAAAGTACTAATTTAGCATGGTAAACATGATAGGTGGCTATTAAATATCAGCTATCATTATCATTATTATTCAGTTCACTTTCTACCCTAAAGTACTGAAAACTCTCTTTATGATTTTTTTGTACGTCATTATTTAACTTCATATAGAATAATTTTTAAATTATATTTTCAACCAGGAGCATGCATAAGTGTTTAAAAACTTGAGTTTTGCAGCATATGCTGAAAACTTTAGAAAATAAGGTGAGGGAAACTCAAAATAGTCTGAAAATCTTGAGTTCCTAGCCATGACAGTGCTGAGATGAATTCTACCCCTCCACAACCAACGATTACATAGTAAGATTCAGCAGAAGAGGATATCTCAAAATCACAGGATGTACTCAGGAACTCCTCTAAAAGTTGGGACATGCACCTATCACGGAGATAAAAATAAGGGAAAATCACCTGTATAGTGATATATATTGTTCAAGAAATCTTGAAGGATGATGGCATGAAATCGTCATTCAAACTCCAAAGGTAAATTATTATAAAATTTTGTTGTCTAAGAAAATTCAACTCTTGGCAGAACAATTTGTGAAAACTACAATTAAACAAGCAAATAAAATAAAGTTCGAAACCCAACTTCAATCGAAGATGAAGTGGAAATAATAGAAGGAATAGGCTAAGGAAAGTCAGCTACTTTTGGTTGGAAAATGACTGGCCTCTGAAAATGGCTAAACGATGTATGAGGTGATGGGGAAAGCTCATGCCAGTTCCTAATACAAACTGAATTATTCATGTTCTTAATAGTTTCCTAATATGCTGTACCAAAATGCATCTTTAAAAGCAGAAAAAGTAAATTGTACCCCTTGGGAAGGTGGTGAGGTATAACTCAATCTTGCCCACCACTAAGACAAAATTTTTCTGAAGAGTTAATTTTTGTCTCAACAATGTCCTTTAATTGTGCCTTCTAGTTTACACTATGCATCTATGTAAATCTTTAAATAATGTTCTAAATTATTAATAGGGAAGATCTCTGATTTATCACACTGGCTAATAAGCAAGATGATGTTCCATTTATCAATTCTGAAAAAAATTGATATAAAATAAAGGGAGTGGACAGTACACATTCAAGTATTTTCTCTTCTCTATCTTGGTTTAGCAATAGTTGTTGGGTTTTGAGCTTTTTTAAGAAGACCTTAATGTGACAAAAGTATTTTGCCATGTCAGGGTAATCACTATAAAGAGACACTCAGATGGTCTGGGTGTGGCCCCAGGCAGCATTTTCAGGCATACTAATTTTTCTAGGGCTGCTGTAATGAATTACTACAAACTTGGTGACTTAAAACAACAATTTATTCTCTCACTGTTCTTGAGGCTAGAAGTCCAAAATCAAGGTGTCAGCAGGGCTACGCTCCCACTGAAGGCTCTAGGGGAGAATCTTTCCTTGCTTCTTCCAGTTTCCCTTCCTTGGCCTGTGGCAGCATCACTCCAACCTCTGCCTCTCTCTTCATGTGGTCATCTCTGTGTGTCCCTGAGTGTTCTTTTCTGTCTCTCTTAGAAGGACACTGTCATTGGATTTAGGGTCCACCCTAATCCAGCATGTTCTCATCTGATCCCTACTTAATTATATCTACAAGGACTCTATTTCCAAATAAGGTCACATTTTGAGGCTCTAAGAGGACACGAATTTGGGGGACACTATTCAACTCAATACGCTAATGAAGGGAATGGGCCTTAGCATCAGACAGATTTGGATTTAAAGTCCCAAGTCTGTACCTTTCTAATTCTATGACCTTAGCAAGTCATGCATTTCTGGGTCTCAATGTGTGTCCTTAGAGATAAAATGCAATTAAATTGCCTTCAACACTGGAAATATTAATTATATCCTGTTGAAGTATTTGAACATGGTTTTAAAAATGTCTAATAACATACCTAAAGAGTTATGAAAATTAAGTAGTAAAAAAGGGACAACTCTTCATGGTTGATTCTTTTTCAGATATTCCGAACAGTTTAATATTAAAAATTGTGACATTTTGGTCCTGAGGTAACATAGATAGGCTAATAAAGATAATGAATTGTTGAATGAATAAAGATAATGAATGTATTGTTGAAATACAGCACTTGAAGGAGTCAATTCAAATAATAACATAAAATAAAAAAGAATTAATGACATTATCAGGGTCATCAAAACTCTTTTCAGCTCATCTCTCACTTCAAATCCAGCTGTGAATATATTTCCTCTAAATAATAACCAGTGTGAAATAGTAGTGTCTTATAATCAATCTTGTGAGTTGAATTGTGTCTCCACAAAATTCACATGTTGAAGCTCTAACCCCTGTACATGAGAATGTGACTGTATTTGGAGATAGAGACTTTAAAGAGGTAATTAAGTTAAAATGACATCATTAGAGTGGGCTCTAATCCAATATAACTGGTATGCTTATAAGAAGAGGAAATTTGGACACAGACACACACAGCAGAAAGACCTTGTGAAGACACAGTGAGAAGACAGCCATCTACAAGCCAAGGAGAGAGACCTCAGAAGAAATCAACTCTGCTGACACTTTGACCTCAAACTTCCAGCCTCCAAAACTGTGGGAAAATTAATTTCTCTTGTTTAAATCATCCAGTCTATGTTACTTTGTTATGGCAGCCCTAACAAACTAATACATTCACAATTCATTTTTTTGTACATCACACTGATATCTGATTATATTCAGAATTCTCTCTTTCCTTAAGATCAAAAGGAAGCATATAATTGTCCACCAACTACTCTCTGTGAATAAACACTGTGTGGGTTGTAGTGTAAGCACAGTCTGCATACACAGCTGTGCTTCACTGAGCCCAACTTGCTTTCCAGAACAAAGGGAACTCTTTCTTAAAGATAAATCTAAGCCTCTACCTTTTAGGATATAGAACACTCACCTTGACTTTATATTTTCTCAGTCATTGTCCACTAAGTTTCCAAAAAATCCACACGTCTAATTTCATGCAGGGTCACCTTATTATGTTACTATGGGGGTTCAGAGAAAGGAGAGCTCACATCTGATCAACAGATGGGTAATGTTCCATTAAGGTGTTGGCATTCAAACCAGACTTCTAACGATGAGAGGGTCAGGCAGTAATTAATAGGCAGTGTACTCTGGTTGGAAATAAAAGATTAAGAAAATGAGGTCTGGAGAATTCGGTGGTTAGAGAACTTGCAATGATCTCATTTGATTAAAGCATGTACATGTGTAGAGAGGTGGTGAGTAAAAATTTTTTTTAAATGTATTCTAGAAACCAATTATTGAAGATTATTATAAAGCTAAAGAATTTGGATATTAGCCCAAAAGACAAGCGCATTTCAACAACTCACCTGGGGGAATTTGTTAAAAATACCATTTCCTGAGCCCTATTCACAAACAAATGTCAGAATTTCTGCCAAGTGAGCCTCCAGAATGTGCATTTGTAGCTAGCTCCCCACATTTATCACACAAAAATTTGAGAACCACTGTAATAGGTGATAGAAAACTGCTAAACAGCCCTGAAAATTTTTGAGCAAGGGAATGACCAGATTATGTCTATACTTTAGGATGATTAATCTAATAACAATAAGTGGTATGGATATAATAAAGGAGGTATTATAGACAAGATAGGAGATAGGTTTAGGGGGCTGATTCAGGAAAGAGGCAAGAAGCAATGAAGGCTGACAAAGATGGATATAAAGTGCCCTATTTTGTCATGTAAAATACATGACAAAAGTAGGAATATAGGATTTTATAGCATTCATGTATCAGAGGTTGAGAGAGAGGAAGCATGTAGGAAGACTAGAATAGTAAGCCTAAGTAGTTTAGGTTAATTAGAGGTAGGGTGGTCATAAGGAAAGCTTGTTGGGCATTTAACCAGAAGTACATGATGGATTCAGACTGGGACATGTTGAGTTTGACATTCTGGTAGGACACCCAGAGCAAGAGATTCAACTTGCAGTTTGAAATATAGACTGGAGGACAAGAGCGAAGTAAGAGCTCAAAATACACAGTCAACATTTGTCTGGATAGAGATGATGGTTGAAGCAGTCTGATTGGATAACACTTGGCTATTGTCTAGGCAACACTGGCCCGAGGGGAAAGCCATAGAGAACGAATGAGTTTAATAAGAATTTAGAAGTTATAAATTGAAATTGTATTGTTAATGATATTTCTTGCATTGTTAAGTTTATGATAGTGTATATTATGATCTGTAACTAAAATTACATCTATGGGCCTTCAACTTAAGTTGATTTTAAAACTGAAAAAAAACAACCGTACAATGTTAATTGCAATGAACATTACAATTTTCAGTGTAGAATCAAGTAGAGTAACAGTCAGAGAAATGTGTCACCTGAGACAAACTAATCCTTACTATTTCCATTATCTTCTGTGTTCATCTTTGCGTATTCTTTTTTTTTTCTGGAGTACATCCTCAATTTTCTTCATATGATGTCCATTGGTCATAAACTTTTTGTATATTTTCTTTTTTGAGGAAGATTAGCCCTGAGCTAACATCTGCTGCCAATCCTCCTCTTTTTTGCTGAGGAAGGCTGGCCCTGAGCTAACATTAGTGCCCATATTCCTCTACTTTATATGTGCCATAGCACGGCTAGATAAACAGTGCATGTAGATCCGCACCTGGGATCCAAACTGGTGAACTCCCGGCCACCAAAGCGGAGCGTGTGAACTTAACCAATGTGCCACCAGGCCGGCCCCTGTATGTTTTCATTTTGACAGTCTATCTTACCTTCACTTGCTTGTGTGGCTGGGTATAGATTCTAGTTTGAAATCATTTTAGCTCAGACTTTGAAGAAAGTTTCCTTTGTCTCACACAGCCCAGGATTGTCAGTGAGCTGTCTGAAGCTGATTCTTGTTCGTTTGTAAAGATCTTGTTCTATTTCTCTCTGAAAACTTTTAGGATTTCCTTTTTATCATTAGTTCAGAAAGTGTTATCAAAATGTTTCTAGATATATCTTTTTAGATTTTTTCTTCTTGGCTCTTAGGGGATTCTTCCAATCTAAAGACTTCTCTTTGTTCAGCTCAAGAAAATTGTCTTCCATTCTTTCTTTCCTCCTTTCCACTGTCTCTGTTCCTTCTTTATGGAATTTCTACAAATGCCATACCTACTAAATCTACCATGTCCTTTAATTTTTCTATCATATTTCTCATACACTTATTTTAGTTTATTTGACTATTTATCTCTGTCTTTCAATTGCCATTTGGTTTTTCAACCATGTCCTTTCTAGTACATTAGCACGCCTACTGGATATTTAAATTTCTAATAACTCTTTGTTATGCTTTGATTGCTTCTTTTTTCCCCCATCAATAGTCATGCTTGTTTTATGGATCCAATTTCTTCTTTAATACTTCTGAAGACACTAACAAGAATTTTTATTTTTTTACATTTTCTTCTCTTACCTGACTTGTTTCTTTCTCTTCCAAGAGTTGGTCACTGTGTCAGTTCACCCTGATCTGTCATTTTCATGCTATTCTTCTTCTTCCTATGTGGGTTTCCTCTGCAGTTTGGTTGTTCTGTTGCCCTAATAATCCTTTCACTTGAAGAGGAAGGTGGGTTTCACGTGCAGACATGACACTTGTCAACAGGCAGGCTTCCCTGTAGGGTGGGTAGCCTAGGAACCAGTTAACAGGCAGACAGGGCTGCCATTTGACAAAATAAGGACACAAAGTATTTTAGCATTTTAAACCCATGAATGCAACTACTTATCCTTTTAATTTTCGTCTATTTTTGAGGACCTAAGCTCTGTTCTACTTCTTTTTCAAGATCCAGTTCTCAAGCCAGGAATCTGTTCAAGAATCTGCTCCATTTCTTTGGAAAATATGATGCTTAGTCTTCATTCTTGAAACTATGGGTTAGTTTCTCAAACTTTATCAATCTTCTTTTAGCTAGCAGGTGTGATTAAAGTTAAAAATATTGACAGTCCGGCCCAGTGGCACAGCAGTTAAGTTTGTACATTCTGCTTTGGCGGCCCAGGCTTTGCCAGTTCGGATCCCAAGTGCAAACCTACACATCGTTTATCAAGACATGCTGTGGCAGGTGTCCCCACATATAAAGTAGAGGAAGATGGGCACGGATGTTAGCTCAGGGCCAATATTCCTCCCGAAGAAAGGAGGAGGATTGGTGGCAGATGTTAGCTCAGATCTAGCGTTCCTCTCAAAAATATACATATATATTGAGATACTGTGCCTTACATTCAATAGCAACAACAAAATTACCTTGCTGCTGCTGCTGCTTATTATTATTATTACTAGTAAGGAAGTTTATTTTATACAGTAGTTTTAAGTTTACAGGAAAACTGAGTGGAAAGTACAGAGAATTCCCACATGCCCCTCTCCTCCTAACACACCACAGTTTTCTCCATTATTAACGTCTTGCATTAGTGTGGTACATTTGTTACAATTGGTAAACCATTACCTTGCTTTTTTTTTTATTGAGGTATAATTGATATATAGCATTGTAGTATTTTCAGGTGTATAACATAATGATTTGATATTTGTAAGTATTGTGAAAAGATCACCACAAGTCTAGTTAATATTTATTACCACACATAGTTATAAAACAATTTTTCTTGTGATGAGAACTTTTAAGATCTATTCTCTTAGCAACTTTAAAATATGCAATACAGTATTATTAACTATACCACTTTCTACCTTACACCCACAGGACTTATTTATCTTATAACTGAGAGATTGTACCTTTTGACCCTCTTTATCCATTTCCTCCACCCTCTGTGCCCCCTGCCTCTGGCAACCATCAATCTATTCTCTGCATTTATGAGCTTAGTTTGGGGTATTTTTGTTTGTTTTTTTGGGGGGTTCTTTAGATTCAATATATAAGTGATTTGTCTTTCTCTGACTTATTAGACTTAGCATAATCACCTCCAGGTCTATCCATGTTGTCGCAAATGACAAGCTTTCTTTCATTTTCATGGCTGAATAATATTCCATTGTGTGTGAGCATATATACATATATATATATATATATATATATATATATATACACACATGTACCACATTTTCTTTATCTATTCGCCCATCAATGGATACTTAGGTTGTTTCCCTATCTTGGCTATTATAAATAGGGCTGCAATGAACATGGGGGTACAGATATCTTTTCAAGTTAATGTTTTCATTTTCTTTAGATAAACACCCAGAGGTGGAATAGCTGGATCATATGGTAGATCTATTTTCAATTTTTGAGAAATGTCCATACCATTCTCCATAGTGGCTGAACCAATTTACATTCCCACCAACAGTGCACAGTGTTCCCTTTTCCCCTTATTCTTGTTTGTTATTTCTTGTCTTTTTAAAATTTGTTATTTCTTGTCTTTTTTGTTTTTAAAGATTGGCACCTGAGCTAACATCTGTTGCTAATCTTCTTTTTCTCCCCCCTTCTTCTTCTCCCCAAAGCCCCCCAGTACATAGTTGTATATTCTAGTTGTGTATGCCTCTGGTCGTGCTATGTGGGATGCCACCTCACTGTGGCCTGATGAGTGGAGCCATGTCCCTGCACAGGATCCAAACCAGCAAAACCCTGGGCCAGGGAAGCAGAGGGCACGAACGTAACTACTCAGCCACGGGCCTGGCCTCTCTTGTCTTTTTGATAATAGCCATTCTAACTGGTGTGAGGTGATATCTCATTGTGATTTTGATGTGCATTGCCCCAATGATTAGTGATGTTGCACATCTCTTATGTACCTGTTGGCCATTTGTATGTCTTCTTTGGAAAAAGGTCTACACAGATCCTCTGACCATTTTTTAATCAGATTTTTGTTTTTGCTATTAAGTTGTATATCATTACCTTGGTATTTTTATAGCACTTTATTGTTTACAAAAACCTTTAGTTATATCATTTATTCATCAGATAGTAGGTGTCCAGAAAATATTTTTGGATTGTTGAATGAATTAAACAGCTGCATATGAGCTACAATTGGCTTGTAATTAAATACAGCTGGCAGGACAAAAATATTAAAATAACTATACTTTTTAAGTTCAGCATCTATCATTTGCTAAATTACATCCTCCAGACTACTAATAATTCCTTGGTATCTTGATGGGGTTGATCTGCTTCACTGGAGTGAGCATTTGGTGTCTAGAATTTTTCCTCCCTCTGGCTCATCAGGCAACATGACTATCTAAACTAAGCAAATAATTACAATAAAACAAGCACTTAAAATTATATTTTATCGAAATATTGTTTTTACAACCGTATTAATTGTAGTAACCTTCTGGCATAACTTATAAACATTGATTTTACTAAAAATATATTCTTCATATTACCCACATTTGAATCATATGAAACATTGTTTTCGAAACAGGGCCTATTCTGTGCTAAGAAGAATGTTTATTCTAACTAGCAAATATTTGTGCTAAGACTTTAGGAAGTTGCCAGAGGAAGAAAATGCTCAAATATTAAAAGACTAATAAGATATCTTATACTACATTAATCCTCCATACAAATAGCATCAGTGGTTTGTAACCTGAATTTCCTGCTTCCATGAGCAGGATCCTCTGAGGCTGAAAAAAAAAGTGTTCACTCATATGTATCTAATCTAAAAACTGATCTTTCACTAGGTAGAAATCCAACTGCAATGACAGCTCAGAGTTTCATAGCCTAACCCTGTCATAACTATTATTTGCCTGAGTCCCTGACTCTGACAGATTTGCCCACCAATGTCAAGAGAGAGGATCTGCCCCTGATTACTGAGAAAAAAACTTCTGTCACCTTATGTCCTGTTCACAAGAACCATTGGAGGAAAAATATGGCAAGAGTCAAATAAGGGAACTATCATTCTTTTATTTTCATATATGTTCTACATGTCATGGCCTAAATACAGAGTAATCAGGATATCGGAAAAATAACCACCTGAGTTCCAGAAGAGCAAGGAACATCAGGATAATATGAACCTGGGTGGATAGAAGTAGTAAGAGAGTGCAGGAAGAAGCCCACTAAAGAGGTCTTAGAGATTTTTCTCATCTTCATCCATCATAAACTTGGCAAAGAAACATAAAAAGATTTGTGGGAAGGAAATGAGTTGTCAACTTCATATAGCAACTACTGTCCTAATGTTGTTATACAGTGATTTTTTACTTATTAAACTTCTTAATATAAGCCAAGAACCCTGGCATGATATGTTTAGACCAATTTCCCTAATAAATCTTTTTAAAAGGAAAAGAATAATTCCTTAACACTATAAAGAATATTAAGAATATTTATCTTAAACCGGTATCTTACTTAACAATGTAAAACTAGATACATTACCTTTAAAATCAGTAAAAGTTGCCCTCCACCTCTGACAACCACCAATCTGTTTTCTATGAGTTGTGTCTTTTAAATTCCACATATAAGTGAGATTATACAGTATTTTTCTTTTTTGTCTTATTTCACTTAGTATAAAAATATTCTGCATTTATAGTAGCAATAACAAAGCAAATTAAATATCATATGGTAGGTTGCTAACAAGGCTCCAATTATTTACCCTTCCTTGTATCTATACCCTTTGCCATGTGACTTTGCAGTTCCTCTTAATGAAGAGGCGGAAGAAGTCTATTTTTCCTCCCAAGAATCTGGACTGCCCTTGGTGACTTGCTTTGGCCAAGAGAATAATTCTAGGGTTTTAGAAACCTTGAATGTTTTTGCTTGCTTGCTCTTTTCCTTTTCTGACTGCTAAAAGAACCTGCCTGGGATAGTTAGCTATCCAGATAGAGGAGGAAAGATATATGAAATGGCCAAGTTGCCCCAGTCATCCAGGCAAAGCCATCCTAGATCAGATAACAGCCAGCTGACACTCAGATGTGAGTGACCCCACCCAAGATTAGCAGAGTCACCTAGCCAACCAACAGTTGACCACAGACAAGCAAATCCAGTCAAGATCATTCAAGCCAAAGCCAAATTACCCAACCCCTACAGACTCATAAGTTAAGTAAATGTTTAATGTTAAGTGCCACTGAAGTTTTGTAGTTGTTACACAGCAATATGGTGACAAGAGATAACTAATACATACTATTTAAAAATATTACTAACGTGGAAGCAAAGCAGCTGGTTATTCCATAACCTGACTCTTGTGAGACTCTGACTACATGTCCCTGAGGGTAAGTATTTAGAGTATTCTTGCCTCTTAGAAGAGTTACCAAGGAGAGCCATCCCAAAAAGAATAACTTTTTTGGCCTTTGCGTGACTGAAAAATAAACTTTTATTGAATTAAGTTATTGATATTTTAGGGTTTTTTGTTATAGCAGATAGCCTACCCTAAAAAATACATCTAAGACAAAAATGATGTTCCACAATCTTTTGCCTGTTTTACTTAAATTTAATAACAAAGCACTCAGAACTTAATTATTCTCTGATTTGCATTTATTCATCATGCCTTCCCTAATTCAAACCTTTCAATACAGAAAGATTATATATTTATAACTTATATAGAGATTATATACCTATATATAATACATGTCATATATAAATATATCTGAAAATAATTTTGCTGAATTACTTCATTATAAATATAAATTCAGTATATAATAATATTGATAAAATAATAGTACAATAATCAATAATGTGCCCTTGAGCTCACATTCTAATGTACTGTCTACCCACAATAAGAAAGAATTAGTAAATCATAAGTCCCTTGGTCAAGGGGCTTGATAAGTACCCACTTAAGCTATGAGAGTGGGTCTAACAGGCTAACCCAAAGAAAATTTCACTGAGCAAGTAGTTATTGTGCACTTAGATGCTCAGTCATAAGATAGACATTATTGGAAGATACAAAGAATTATAGGGGGGACAGCCCTGATGGCCTAGTGGCTAAAGTTCAGCACACTCCACTTTGGCAGCCTGGGTTTGGTTCCTGGCGCAGAACCACAACACTTGTCTGTCAGTACCCATGCTATGGTGGTGGCTCATGTAGAAGAACTAGAAGGACTTACAACTAAAATATACAACTATGTACTGGGACTTTGGGGAGGTGAAAAAAAAACCAAAAGGGAAGACTTGCAACAGATGTTAGCCTCAGGGCAAATCTTCCCCAGCAAAAGATAAAATAATAATAATAAAAAGAAGTATAAGGAATAGTGCTTATGTTGGCTCATGTATAGATTACTTTCCTAATTAAATTTAAGCTTCTTATAGGAGGTGACTGAGTCTTATATATTATTTGTATTTTGTAGTTCTAAGCATTAGGCAATAAAACACTAAGGACCTGTGTCTGTACACAGTTTTCCATTAGCAATAGTATCTTCTACAAGTCCTCAGAATCACTTTCATTAATTTTGAATCAACTGCAACACTTTTGAAATTTAAACTAACTAGGGCTACTCATTAGGAAAGAAAGTAAATTGAAAGGAACTTTGGACAGCAATTTATAATGTGCAAAATTCAAAATCAAAGTAAGTAGAAAAAAAAATGTTACTTTCTTGACTTTGGATATGACACTAAAATCATACATAATAAAACCAAAAATAAGTGAAACTGAATCAAACTAAAAAGCTTTGGGAGAAAATATTTGCAAACCATGTATCTAATAAGAGGTTAATATTTGAAATATATAAGGAACTCATACAATTCAATAGCAAAAAAAAAAAAAAAAGACAAACATGGTCAATGGACTTGAATAGACATTTCTCAAAACAAGTCATACAAATGGCCAACAAGTATATGAAAAGATGTTCAACATTACTAATCATCAGGGAAATACAATTAAAACTACAATGAAATATCACCTCTCACCTGTTAGGATGGCTATTATAAAAAAAACAAAAGACATCAAGTGTTGACAAGAATGTGGAGAAATTGGAACCCTTAACACTATTGGTAGGAACGTAAAATGGTACAATTGCTATGGAAAACAATATACAAGTTCATCAAAAAATTAAAAATAGAACTACCGTATGATCTAGTCACCCCACTTCTTCATATATATCCTAAGGAAACTAAATCAGGATCTCAAAGAGATACCTACACTCCTATGTTCACTGCAGCATTATTTACAATAGCCAAGATATGAAAACAACATAAATGGTCATCAATGGATGAATGAATAAGGAAGATATAGTATATACATACAATGGAATGTTATTCAGACTTTAAAAAGAAGGAAATTGGGGTTGCTGTCAAGATGGCAGCATAGGCAGACTGAACTCACCTCCTCCCATGGACACAACAAATTTACAACTACTCTGGGAACAATTACCCGAGAGAGAACTGAAAACTGGATAAAAAGAACCCCTGTGGCAAGCGACGGTCCTGATTGAAGTGGAAGAGGCAGAAATTCCTTTCTGGAGAGAAAAAGCCACCTTTGAGCCATGGTGCTTTACAGACAGCCAGGAGCAATCATAAGGTACATGGCCTTCCCTGGAGAGCGGGGGACCTGAGCAGGGGAGCATTGCTGCTATAAGCATCTTTTGGACTCAGCACAACTGAAACAAGTGTCATAATATCTGGCTTTGCTGGCTACTATGAAGAATACTCCCAGAAAAGCTATCAGACATAAGGGGAAAAAAGGCAGCTCTTATAGGACCCATGCACAAATTCACCCATTTTGGAAAGCAACCTAAAATTACCATAAAAATGCACAGTCCTTTAGAGAAAAGAGACACACCTGATAGGCTCTGGTTGAATCTTGGTGAGAAGTGAGACCTCTCCAGGGACTGAGACATTGGTGGAAGTCATTATTGTGATGTAGTACAGGTGTGCTGACAAAGATGCTGGCAGATGCCATTGGAGTTCTTCCACTGGCCTGTTTGTCCAGGGTCTGCCCCACCCACTAGAGCACTGATTTAATCCAGTTCAGCCAGGGATTAGGGCAGCCTGCCCTGGAAAGTGGCCCCACCCAACAGCAAGCCCTCAGGCAACTTGTGGGCCTGCATAGACTAGGTCCCTGGATCCTCTGCAGCCAGGCAAGTGGGATGCCTCTGAGGGGCAGGGAATGCATGAAGAGCAGGTGGAGTGTGTGGGGCATTGGTGGAGTGTGTGGGCCTCTGCAGTGGGGTGACTGGGTCTGCTTCAGGGGGTCAGGGTGTGCACAAGGGGCAGGACTGTCTTGATAGGTGTGGCGCCCTGAGGGTGGCGGGGCTTGTCAGCTGCAGAAGACTTGTGCTTCTCAAAGTGCCACATAGATGACTGGCCACACCTTCCAAAGCCTGAAACAAGTGTGTGCTCCTGTGCCTGGGGCCAACCCCACTAAGCTACAATCCTGTGAGAGCTAACAAGAGTCTTACAGGCCAGAGACCTATAGTAATTGTTAAGCCCCTAAGCCTGGCAACCAGCCACTCCAGAGGCCTACTCCCTTAACATAAAAACTGCAACAGGAATGTGCTATTAGACCTTGCAGCCAACTGTGCTGGGGCTCCCTATGCCTGATAAAGTGACTGAAGAGTTCCATAGCAGCCACACACAGCGAGCATTACAACCAGCTGGCCAGGGGAACAGCCTAGCCTCCCTGGGTACCTGCAATAAGAGCAACCCTGCCACAATAAAAGGACATACGTAGCCCACACAGGGGACACTCTGGAACATTTAGAATTGGTGATGAGAGGGAAGCACACTGCTGGGCCTCATAAGGCATCTCTTACATAAGGCCACCTCTCCAAGATCGGGAAATGTAGTTGATCTACATAATATATAGATATAAGCACAGAGAAAGAGGTAAACTAAGGAGACAAAGGAATATGTTCCAAGTAAAGGAATGGGACAAAACCCCAGAAAAAGAACTAAATGAAACAGAAATAACAACAGCTACCTGACAGAGTTCAAAGAAAAAGTCATAAGGATGCTCACTGATCTTGGGAGAAGAATGGATGAACTCAGTGAGAACTTCCACAAAGAATTGGAAAATATAAAAAAGAACCAATCAGAAATGAAGAATACAATGCTGGAAATGAAAAATTCACTAGAGGGACTCAATAGCAGGGGAGATGATATAGAAGAATGGATCAGCGAGCTGCATTAAAGGCTAGAGGAAATCACCCAAGCTGAATAGAAAAAACAAAAATGAATTAAAAAGAATGAGGGCAGTCTAATGGACCTTCTGGGACAAGATCAAGCTAACATTCATATTATAGGTGTCCTAGAAGGAGAAGAGAGAGACAAAGGGGCAGACAATCTATTTAAAGAAACAATAGCTGAAAACTTTCCTAATCAAAGGAAGGAAACAGATATCCAGGTACAGGAAGCACAGATAGCACCAAACAAGATGAACCCAAAGAAGAACACACCAAGACACATTATAATTAAAATGTCAAGTATTAAAGATAAAGAGGGAATCCTAAAACTCTCAAGTGAAAGGCTACAAGTGACATACAAAGGAAAGCCCATAAGGCTATCAGTTGACTTGGTAGCAGAAACCTTACAGGCTAGATTGACATGATATACTTAAAGTGCTGAAAGGAAAAAACCTATAGCCAAGAATACTCTACTCAGAAAGGTTATCATTCAGAATTGAAGGATAAAGAGTTTCCCAGACAAGCAAAAATTAAAGGAGTTTACCACTAAGAAACCAGTTTTACAAGAAATGCTAAAGGGACTTATTTAAGTGGGAAACGGATCACAGATAGGAATAAGAGAATTATAGGAAAAAAGCAATAAAATCACTGGTAAGGGCAAAAACAGTAAAGGTAGCAGATCAACCATCTATGAAGATAATATGAAGGTCAAACGACAAAAGTACTAAAATCACCTGTTTCCATGATAAGTGGGTAACAGATACACACACAGAAAGAGGTTAGATATGATATGAAAAGTATAAAATGTGGGAGGCAGGGAGTAAAAGAGTAGAGCTTTTAGCAAGAGGTCAAACTAAAGAGACCATCAACTTAATATAGATTGCCATATACACAGATCATTATATATGAACCTCATGGTAATCACAAACCAGAAACCTCTAATAAGTACACAGAAAATTAAGAGAAAGGAACCCAAACATAATACTAAAGAAAGCCATCAAACCACAAGGGAAGAGAGCAAGAGAAGAAAGGAACAGAGGAGAACTACTAAAACACTCAGAAAAAAAGTAACAAAATGGCAATAAGTACATACTTATCAATAGCTACTTTAAATGTCAATGGACTAAATGCTCCAATCGAAAGGCATAGGGTGGCTGATTGGAAGCAACCTAGGTGCTCATCAAGGGACAAATAGATAAAGATGTGGTATACATACACAATTGAATACTACTCAGCCATAAGAAATTATGAAATCTGGCCATTTGTGACAACATAGGTGGATCTTGAGGGTATTATGCTAAGCGAAGTAACTCAGAGGGAGAAAATCAAATACCATATGATCTCACATAAGTGGAAGACAAAAACAACAACAAATGGTCACATAGAGACAGAGACTGCATTGGTGGTTACTACAGGGGAAGGGGGCAGGGAGGAGGACAAAAGAGATGATTAGGTGTATGTGTGTGGTGATGGATTGGAATTAGTCTTTGGATGGTGTAATTACATGATGTAATCTACACAGAAATCGAAATGTAATCATGTACACCTGAAATTTATATAATGTTATAAATCAATGTTACAATAAAAAATACGTAAATTTTTCAAAATAAGATTTTTTCTTAAAAAACTTCAAAAAGAAGGAAATTATGCTATATGCAACAAGAAGAATGAACCTGGAAGACATTATACTGTGAAATAAGCCAGTCACAAAAGCACAAATACTGCATGATTCCACATATATCAGGTATCTAAAATAGTCAAATTCGTAGAACTAAAGAATGGAATGGTGGTTGCCAAGGGCTTGGGGGTGGGGGAAATAGGGAGTTGCTGTTCAATGGGTATAAAGTTTCAGTTATGCAACATAAACATGTCCTAGAGATCTGCTGCACATCATCACGCCTGTAGTTAGCAATACTACATTGTACACTTAAAAATTTGTGATGAGGGTAGATCTCATGTTAAATATTCTTACCACACAAAGAAATGGGGTACAAGGAAACTTTTGGAGGTGATGCATATGTTTATTATCTTGATTGTTGTGATGATTTCATGGGTATGTGCATATGTCCAAACTCATAAAATTGTATACACTAAATATTTGCAGTTTTGTAAATCAATTATACCCAAAAAAAGCTGCTAAAAAATGAAAAACAACTGTTATTTTAAGAATATCAAGAAACAAATTCTCCTGTCATACAAATTAGAGTGTCTTATCAACCCATGGTGGTTCAAACTTATAAGGCAGGACACTGAAACACCTGATAAGTCCTAGGTACTTTAAAGAGGCTCAGATTAATCAATTTATCTAATAAATTCATTATAACTTACTGTCATGTGGTAGAAAAAAATACTGAGGAAAAAGGAAATAAGAAGTGTAAAAGACTGTAAAGGTTATAAGACAGAGACAAAGAATATATTTGCATGGGATGCCAATACTGAAAGTAACATTAAGATAAGGAGTTGAAAAGATAAAAGGAAAAATAAGAGCAAGTTGTTTTTTCATTGCAAATTGTCCTAGGGCATGGTTTTATAAAACAGTGTTTGGCAGCCTTACGAAGTGAGCATCGTCCTACTGTACAATCCAGAAATCACACTCCTAAGTATTTGCCCAATTGAGTTGAAATTTATGTCCACATGAAAACCTATATACAAATGGTTATAGTAGCTTTATTCATAATTACCAAAACTAGCAGCAACCAAATGTCCTTCAGTAGATAAATGGATAAACAGTGACACATCCAGACAATGAAATTTTATTTACCAATAAAAAAGAAATTATCTATCCAGCCACCAAAAGGCATGTAGGAAGCTTAAAAGCCTATTGCTAAGTAAAATAAGCCAGACTAAAAAGGTTATATACTGTATGATTCCAACTATAAGACATTCTGAAAAATGCAAAACTATACAGACCACAAAAAGATCAGTCTTTGCGAGGGGTTCAGGCAAAGGAAGAGGTGGTTAAGTAGGCAAAGCACAGGGAATTTTTAGAGCGGTGAGGCTATTCTGTATGATATTGTAATGACAGGTACATGACATGATGCATTTATCAAAACCCATAGAAATTTACAACACAAAAAGTGAATGTTAATTCATGCAAATATTTATAGAGTTATTTCAGAGGTCAGAGTATTCCAGGATAGAATGTAGAAAAGGACAAAACAATCTATTACAAATATATGAAACCACCTCACTGAAGGGGGTGGGAAGATAAGCGTGCTGATCTATGTAACTTTGGAAATGAGTGGAGTAAGACTAAAGGCTAAAGAAATTGTACATAAGCACTATACTCTAGTTGATAAAGTTGTTCCCTATGAGAGTATAAGTTAACAACTCTGAAACTGCTATATATATTTACAGAAATCAACTAGTTAAATAAATGAATGGTGCATGGTGAGAGCCAGGTTCTTCACTGTTCAAATGGGAGCTTATAGATAAGCAAGGAAAGAAGGCTAGAATGATTCATGTGGTAAAAGATTAGAGTTGGAAACATTAGTATAAGCTTATATTAAGCTTAATACAGATACAAATGGTTACATATAGAAGTATTTACAGATATGTGTGTATATACAGGTTAGTATACACACATATATTACCTTGCTCTGTAAGCTGTGAGGGCCTACAAGTAACAACATCTGGTAGTAATGAGTACATTGTGCATCCAGATTTTGTCTTCTAATACCATTCTCTAACAAGAGGAACCAGGGTTCCTTGGAGAAATGGCTAATACTAGGACTGGGACAAAAAAATATACAAGATGAGCCTGGAGCATCTTGTAGTGCCAAAAAGTAAGAAAGCGCTAAAAAAATTAATTTATTTTTCAAAAAACCTTAAAACACACCATGATATCAAAGGGACAAAGGGACGAATAGCTAAAGCTAGAGTAATCTGAAGCAACAAAATAAATTGCCAAAGCTAGAGTGATCTGAAGCAACAACATAAACTGCCAAAGCTAGAGTAATTTGAGCAGCAAAGTAGTATTGGGTTATAACCCACAGTATAAAAAATACTCATGAGTCCATACTGATACAAACAATTGAATAAATAAACAAACATGGGAGAAGTGACAAATCTCTCATGCAGAAGAATTCTAATTTACATAGATATTCCACCCTCAAGGAGGTGAAGCACAACTCCCACTTAAGTGTGGGCTGCATAGTTACTTCATTCCAAAGACTACAGTATGGAAAAGAGGGGGTGAAAAAAGTAACTTTATCATGGAGAAACATGACATACACCATTCCAGCCAGGTGTTTAGGGCAATATCAACAGTGGTCAGTCATGTGATGAAAATGGCACTTCCCCTCTGTGATTTTCCTCTCCAAAACCTATAACCTCAGTATAATCATTAGAAAAATATCAGACAAATCCCAGTTAAGCAGCATTCTACAAAATACCTTACTAGTACTCCTCAAAACTCCCAGGTTCATCAAAAACAAGGAAAGTCTGAGAAACTATCACTGTCATGAGGAGCCTAACAAAATCCAATAACTAAATGTAATGTGATATCCTGGATGGGATCTTTGAACAGAAAAAGGACATTAGGTAAAAACTAAGGAAATCTAAACAAAGTTTGAATGTTAGTTAATAATGTATCAATATTGCTTCAACTGTAACAAATGTACTAAAATAACAAGGGAAACTCAGCGTGAGGTACATGAACTCTACTATCTTCACAACTTTTCCGTAAAACAAACTGTTCTCAAACCTTGTTTATTGAAAAAGTTAATTGAAGACAATTTCAAATTCCACCAGGCTGTAATACAAAGAGCTCCTATTCTTCTCACATGAAAGTCTGACTCCTTACAGAATTCTGAACTTCTGAGAAACTGAAGGCAAAAGGAATATGGAATGGCTAGTGGAGGAGGAAAGTCAAAAAGTCAGTCATATCCTAATCTCCACTTGCAAAAGCAAGGGCAGTTGAATATTTCCTCCTTAATGTATCATTCGTGACTTTCATTTTAAGCGGCATCCCCTCTCTCTGCAATCTTTACCTTCACAGTACATCTATTTGGTGCCCTGTTGGTAATTAACATTCATTTAATCCTTCAATTGCAGAATATTGAGATGGGGTCGTTATAGCACTGAAGGAAGAAAACTAGATTGTGTTCCTTTGGATAGGAAGAGTGTATTATTAATATTAGCAATAGCTATATTGATTGGACTAATTCTGGAAGTTCACATCTGGGAAGATGGATGAATGTGCCTATTACGTAGCCAAAATTTTGGATGTAGTGTACATATATTTGAGTTTTAGCAGCCTGGCTATTTCCTTGATTCCCCAAAGCCCAAATAATTGCGGTCCCTCTGCCACTGGGTATGGTCTTCGCAGTTGTGAGCATTCAATGCAACGTTAACAGATAGTTGAAGATAAGATCAGTGGAGCAGCAGCAGTGCAGGCAGTGGTGGTGAGAGAGGTAAAAGCTCAGTATGGCAGAGATTTTACTGTTTAACTTCATGTCTAGATCAGGTATTATCCTTTACTGAGCCTTGGTCAGCAGCTCTCTACTATTTCCAAGCACTATCATCTACCCACTGCCCTTATTCCTCTTCTGCTTTATCAGAGTTTCTGCTTCTTTTAACAACCAAAAAAACTATTTACTGTGTTGTAAAACAAAGACAGATGATAGATATAGATGTACATTTGTATCATATATACATATATGGAATACATATATGGAAAAATAATGCATGCCACGCACAACAAACATCAAGGAAAGTTATTTAGCTGCAATACGTGCTTCACAGGTATCTTGCATTTTTTCCTAAACCCTAAATATATGTGCTTGTCACATAGCACATCTCTCTTGTTTTTTCTTTATCCACCCAGTCTCACTTGTCTGTCTGGGTTGTCAGCCAGTGCTCCACAGCCCATCCTTGCCAGAAAGACACTTGCTGAGATATAAGCTGTCAGCTCTGGATGCCTAAGTATGTGGTTTTCCTCTAAAAATTCTATTTCCAGTTGACAGTATAGCACTTTCATCTTGTTTCCTTTTTGAATTAAAGGGGAAAAACGACCTAGATAATCTCAGTTGACATAACCTGTGCTGCTTGACAAATTAGCTCTCAGGAAAATTAATGATCCCTCCAGCCATAGGCAAGCTATTTGATTCCCCTTCTTCTAGTGATAAAATGAACAACAGCCATTTCCTAAGCAGTAGTTGACAAATTTGTGTTTGCAGAACAGAGACTTTAAAACATCTACTCATGAGGTCCCATTTCCAACGTTAGTATCCTTATCAATGTAGATTGATCCAGGTTCAACTAAGTTTAATATTCACAGAGCACACAGCTTGTTCACACACACCCATGATAGGTGTTAACACCAAGGAATTAGTTACAATCTCTTATGTCTAAAACTAGCACCATGTCCTTTCAAGTGAACCATGGCACGAGTGGCAGTGTGTTTCACAGAGAGGTCCAAAAAAAATAGAAAAAAACTGAAAGTGAAAATCAAGAATCAATCTTTTTTTTAAATATTTTTTCCTTTCCTTCCTCCTTTATATTACACTTAAAGTAGTATGTTATTTTTTAAAATTATGCATATTATAGACTATTTTTTATGAATTTTGTTTCAGGGTATTAAAGGAACATAAAACATTTGTTATAAAAAGGGGGCTTTGGGTCTTACATAGCTTTTTCCAGCTTTAGTGAGGCATAACTGACAAATAAAAACTGCATATATTTAAAGTGTACAATTTGATGTTTCGTTATATGTAATACATTGTGAAATGATTACCACAATCAACTAATATATCTATCATCTCATACAGTTACTATTTTTTTGTGTGTGAAACACTTAAGATCTACCCTCTTAGCAAATTTCAAGTATCCAATACAGTATTGTTAACTATAGTTACCATACTGTACATCAGATCTCCAGAAGGAAGGAGGAAGAAAGGAAGGCGGGGGAGGAAGGGTCGGAGGGGAGGAAGGGGGTAGAGGGAGGAAGGGAGAGAAGCAGCAGCAGAGACTGTGGGTGTCACACAGAGCCTAAAATATGTACCATCTTGCCCTCTACAGAAAAAGTTTGCCTACCCTGTCCTTGTTATAAAGTTTTTGATTTCCTTTAATAAAGCTGTTTCTAGGCTATTTCTACTTTTATTCCTACCCAGAAGCTTTAATTTACAATCTTGGAACTTCCTGAAGCTATTTCTTTTAATTTAGTCTAGTGCATATCACAAAAGTTATGAATAAGAATTGGTAGAACATATTCTGTCATCAAAGAGATAAGATTCCTTTATTAATGTAAAATCTTAAAGAGAATGAAAAGCTAAATGTCAAAGAAATAAATCACAGAATATATAATATACATAAAAAATACAATACCATTAACAGTTGCTCAAAAAATGAAATACTTAGATGAAAATCTAACAAAACATGTACATGACTTGTATATTGAAAATATACAATGCTGATGAAAGAAATCAAAGAATATCTAAATAGACAGAGATACAGTGTTCATGGAATGCAATATTCAACATAGTAAAAGATGTTAATTTTCCCCAGAATGATATAAGGTTTAACATAATTCTTATCAAAATCCTAGAAAGATTCTTTGCAGATATAGACAAGATTATTCTAAATTTATATGAAAAGGCAAAGGAAGTAGAATTGATAAAATAATTCTGAAAAACAACAAAATGGGAAGAACCAATCTACCTGATTTCAAGACTTATTATACAGATATATCAATCAAAACTGTGTGGTATTAGCAGAGGAGTAGACACATGGATCAATGAGACAGAACAGAGAACCCATAATAGACTCATACAAATAGACTGAACTGATTTTTGACAAAGGTACAAAGCAATTCAATGGAAAAAAGCCCTTTCAAAAAATGACACTGGAGCAATTGGACATCCACAATCAAAATATGAATTTTGACCTAAACCTTAATTATTACATGTAAAACTACAAAACTTTAGAAGATAACATATGATAAAAATCTTTGGGACCTACGGATTGGTCAAGAGTTTGCATGAAGAGTGACAAAAGCAAGATGGTAGACTAGGAGGTCCCCGCCCACAGTCTCCCTCGGCAACAATAATCTGGCAGCCAGTCACAGAAAAAAGTGCCTTTGTGGGGCCTTTGTGGTCCGGGTAAGAGACTATGAAACCCCAGTGGAACCCAAGACCAAAAAGGGTAATTTTGAGAAGGCAGACCCATCCCCAGGTGATAGACTTGCCCACAGTAGTTCTGGCTACAAACCTGAAATACCCGTCCCCCTGTAGACCCAGCTATAGCTCTGTTTGGCCTTGCTCCTGACACTATCACCATCTGCCAAGGGACCCAGTCACACCTGCCCACGCCCTGGGTAACAGGCCCACGGATCTGGGTCTCAGTTGTGAACACTTTACTAGGTGGACTCTAAAAAGGCCAGTGACTGGGCTCCAGCTGCTCTTAGCCACGGTCTTGCCCAGGGACCAGGTGGAAGTCAAGCCTATCTGTGCCACAAGACAGGCCCTCCAACCTTGGTCCAACTGCAGATCCTGAAACAGTGCTATAGCCTGGCTCCAGCCCCTCTCAGCCATGGGATGAAAGAAAATGAGGAAGACACAAGTAAATGGAAAAATATCTCTTGTTCATGGATTGGGAGAATTAATATTGTTAAAATGTCCATACTACCCAATGCAATCTATAGGTTCAATATGATCCCTATCAATGAAAAATTCCAATACCAGTTTCTAGAGAAATAGAAAAAAAAATCCTAACATTCACATGGAACCACAAAAGATCCCAAATAGCCAAAACAATCTTGAGAAAGAACAATGCTGGAGGCATCACATTTTCTGATTTCAAACTGTCTTAGAAAGCTAATCAAAATAGTATGGTATTGGCTTAAAAAGACACAGAATCCAGTGGAAAAGAATAGAGAGGCTAGAAATAAAGACATGCATATACACTCAACTAATCTTTTTGTTGTTGCTGAAGATTCACCCGAACATCCGTACCAATCTGGTCACTACCACAACATGGCCACCAATGAGTGGTGTAGGTCCACGCCAAACTTAACCACTAGACCACAGGGCCAGCCCCTACAGTCAACTAATCTTTAACAAGAGCACCAAGAATACACAATGGGGAAAAAGCAGTCTCTTCAACAAATGCTGTAAGGAAAAGTGGATATCCATATGCAAAATGATGAAATTGGATACATTAACTTGATTGTGGTAACAATTTCTCAAGGTATACATATATTAAATTATCATGTTGTATGCCTTAAAAAGTAAAAGTTACCTTGACATGAAAAGCACGATCTACAAAAGAAAAAAATCCATAAATTAGACTTCATCAAAATTTAAAGCTTTTCTCTTCAAAAGACCCTATTAAAGATGATGAAAATGCATGCCAGACTAGGAGAAAATATTTGCAAACTACATATCCAACATATGACTCATATCTAAAATATATTATTTTTTCCAGTTTTATTGAGATATAATTGACAGATAACATCACATGCATTTTAGATGTATTTTTTTTTATTTTTTATTTTTATTTTTTTTCTACTTTATCTCCCCAAACCCCCCCTGTACACAGTTGTATATCTTAGTTGCATGTCCTTCTAGTTGTGGGATGTAGGACACCGCCTCAATGTAGCCTGACGAGCAGTGCCATGTCCACACCCAGGATCCGAACCCTGGGCCGCCGCAGCGAAGCGCGCGAACTTAACCACTCGGCCATGGAGCCGGCCCCGATGTATATGTTTTTTAAATGATCAAAATTCAACAGTAAAAATATCCAAATAGAAAATGGTCAAGATATGAAGAAATATTTCATTGAAGAGAATGGCAAATAAACTTATGAAAAGATATCAACATCACTAGAGAAATGCAAATAAAGATTATGATGAGATATTACTACTTACCTATTAGAACAGCTAAAAAAAAAAAAGTGACAATAGCGAATGCTGGTGAGTATGCAAAGAAACTGAGTATCTCATGTATTGATTCCAGCCACTCCGGAAAATAGTTCAGCAGTTTCTTAAAAAAACTAAACACACACTTACCATATGTATTTCTGCACATTTATCCCAGAGAATTGAAAACTTACACAAAAACCTGTATACAATTTTTTTTTGTGGTACATCTATACCAAGGAATATCACTCAGCAACAAAAAGTAATGAATTATTATTATGCACAACTTGGATAGATCTCATGGGCATTATGCTGAGTGAAAAAAAACCCAAAGGTAATATACTGTATGATTCCATTGATATAACAATCTCTAAGTGACAATATTATAGAGATGGAGAATAAATTAGTGGTTGCCAGAGGTTAAGATTGGGGTGGGGGCATCAATGTGACTGTAAAGAGGCAGCATGAAAAAGAACTTTGTGGTTACAAAGCCTGATAGCACTGATGGTTACACAAATTTACAAAGGATAAAATCACACGGAACCATAAACACACATTGTATTCATGCAAATGTCCCATTTTGGGCATCTACTATAGTTACATAATGTGTAACCACTGAGGGAAACTGGATGAAAGGTACATCCATTCAGTAAGTGAATGGCTAACAAAACTGTGGACTATTACTCAACAATAAAAACAAATGATTACAAGCATCATGAAACTTTTCTGAGTGAGGATCACGACAGATTAATGGATATTGAATTCATTATCCCTCTACAACTGTAAACTAGCAAAACATAAAAAGTAACTATGTGCAGGCACTGGACAACAATGCAGGGCTGTGATTACTGAAAGGCATATAGTTAGCTCCACAGTCACTGATTTTATGCCTAAGGGTACTTTCCAAAACTGGGTACAGAGAGTGGAGTTCTAACAGGGCAGTGGTCTCATTGAGCAGAGAAAATAGATTATAACTTGGGGCTGTTGAGAGAGCTGAAATTGTGCATCAGGATATCAGAGAAGAGGAAACTGCACTGAAAATAGAACTCCAGAAATCTGGATGGAGTGCCCAAGAGTAGTGCTGTGCGATAGAACTTTCTGCATAATGGAAATATTTATATTTGTCCTGTTAAACATGGTAACCACCAGCACCATATGCCTACTGAGCATTTGAAATATGGCAAGTGCAACTACGGAACTAAATATTTTATTTTAAATGGCTACAACATGTGGTTTGTGGCTATTGTATTAGCCATCACAGCCCTGGAGTTTAGGTTGCAAGTGTGCAGAGTAAAATTCTATGAGGCCTTTCTCTATCTAGCTTATTTCACTTAGCATAACATAGTCCAGGTTCATCCATATGGTTACAAATAGCAGCATCTCCTTCTCTTTTAAGACTGAATAACACTCCATTGCATACATACGCCACAATTTTTTATCCATTCATCTGTTGACCCTTAGGTTGTTTCCATATCTTGACTTTTGTGAATTATGCTTGCAATGAACATGAGACTGAAGATTTCTCTTCCAGGTACTGATTTCATTTCCTTTGGATATATACCCAGAAGAGGGATTACTGAATTGTACAGCAGTTCCACTTTTAATTTTCTGAGGAACTTCCATACGGTTTTCCATAAAGGCTGTACCGCCTGACATTCCCACCAACAGTGTACAAAGGGTTGTCTTTTCTGCACATCCTTGCCAACGCTTTTATCTTTTTGATAATACACATCCTAACAGATGTGACGTGATAACTCATTGTGGTTTTTTGGGGATTTTGTGTGTGTGTGAGGAAGATTAGCCCTGAGCTAACATCTGCTGCCAAACATCTTTTCCTGAGGAAGACTGGCTCTGAGCTAATATCTGTGCCTATCTTCCTCTACTTTATATGTGGGACGCCTGCCAAAGCATGGCTTGATAAGCAGTGCATAGGTTCACACCCGGGATCCAAACTTGCAAACCCTGGGCCGCTGAAGCAGAGCACGTGAACTTATCCACTACACCATCAGGCAGCCCCTAACTCACTGTGGTTTTGATTTGCATTTCCCAGATGATGAGTGATGTTGAAAACCCTTTCATACACCTGTTGGCCATTTCTATGTCTTCTCTGGAAAATGATCTCCCTTACATGTGGAATCTTTAAAAAGTCAATTTCATAGAAGCAGAGAGTAGAACAGTGGTTACAAGGGATGAGAAGGTGGAAGAACTGGGGAGACGGTTGTTCAAAGGATACAAAGTCGCAGTTATGTAAGACGCAAAAGTTCTACACACCTAATATATAGCATGATGACTAGAGTTAATACTGTATCGTATATTGGAAACTTGCTAAGAGAATAGATTTCAGGTGCTCTCACCACACACACACACACACACACACACACACACACACACACACAGAATGGGAACTATGTGAAGAAATGGATATCCTAACTACCTTGACTGTAGTAATCATTTCACTATGGATATCAAAACATCATGTTGTACACCTTAAATATATACAATTTTTATTTAAAAAAAAAAAAAAACCCTGTGAGGACTGACTGAGAATTACTAGGAGTTGTGAACTGAGAATACAGAAGAACACACAGAATACAGAAGTGGCAAAATTTGGGAGATGTGGATCTGACCAACCAGAGTAGAGAGCTCTTGTTGAACAATCCAGGCTTTTAGTTTAGAGACAGAAAGGCTACACTTTAGAAAGCAGGCTACTCTAGCTCTAGAGCAGTTTCTCAACCTCAGCATTACTGACATTTTTTATCAGATAATTATTTTGTGTGTGTGTGTGTGTATAGGGACAAGGGACTACTGTTCATTGCAGGATGTTCAGCAGCCTCTCTGGCCTCTACACACTAGGTGCCAGTAGCACCCACGCACATACCTTTTGTAACAATCAAAAATGTCTCCGAACATTGCCAGATGTCCATTGAATGGTAAAATCACCCCCGGTTGAGAATCACTGCTCCAGAGTAACAGCTAATCTAAAACGATCCTAACAAAGGCTAAAACAAAGTCTCAACAGGATCAAGCTGAACATTAATAAATTAACCTCCTAAAGAATGAAATTCTTAAAAAGAAGGGAAAAAAACCAACAATAAAACAAATGAAAGATTGTTTCCAGTAACAGAATATGAAGAGGTCAACAATTCCCCTATATCAAAAAAAAAAAGTATATAGCTAGACAAAATGGGTAAAAAACCATCATTTCAAGGCACTGGAAATCAATCAAAGGCAAACAGTAGGTTGAGAACTATGTATTCTTGAAAAATTGCTAGAGCTTTGGAAAAGAACCGTTGGAGCCTGTGTCATTCTTGAGTAAGGTTCTCATTCTTCCCTAAGTTAGTCAGTAAGGACTTTAGCTGTATTAGGCAGTCGCTCACTTCAAAAAATAGTAAATTTGCACTAAGAGAGGATGGACTTGATTCAGAACAGGTGTGTAAACCTACAGTTTTGTCACTTAAGAGGAGGAAATCAGTTAGGAATGGATAGGGAAAACCTGTAGTTGCTAGCCAAAGGTGACAGTTCCAGCAACAGAGCAGCCAGAAATTTAACAAAGATGGTCCCGGGACAGGGCAGCCATAGAAGGGCTAAGATGAGTTCTCCAAACATCCCCATCTAACTCAGAAATCCAGCATGCACAGGGGAGACATAAGAGAGCATGGCAAAAAGGAAACGCCAAGGGAGACTTGAGAACTGGCTACAAGGTTGAATGTATCCCCTATCGCACACAGGGAACAATTAGCAGAGGGCAGAAGGCTTACAGACTCAAAATGTTTGATGTGAACCTCTGTCCAAATCATTGGCTGACTACTAAGCTATGCAGAGACAGAGGCTAACCCTAGGGAGTCATGATAAAAATTAAAATAAGAATTTAAAAAACCAAGCAGAGATAGCAATAGCTCCACACCACAGGGGGAACAGATTCCACAGCTTGAGTTCAGGCAAGACAATAAATTTTAAAGAAACAAAAAAGATATAAACATAATATAGAGCTGTTACAATATATTACCTAAATTTTAAACAAGAATTATTAGACATGCAAAGTGTGAAACAAACAGTAGCCCTCCTTATCTGCAGGGGTATGTTCCAAGACCCTCAAGTAATGCCTGAAACAATGGATAGCACCAAACCCTAAATATTGTTTTTTCCTATACACACATACCTATGATCTATGATAAAGTTTAATTTATAAATTAGGCACAGTAAGAGATAAACAACAATAATAATAAAATAGAACAGTTATAACAATATACTCTAATAAAAATTACTGAAGATCTTAGCAACCTCAGCATAAAATTTTTTTTCTTTCTTTACTGAGAACTTTTACTTTTCACTTAAAGGAAGCACTTTATGGATTCTCTTTGGCATATCCAAACTGCCAACATCATTACTCTTGTACTTTGAGGTCATTATTAAGTAAAATAAGGGTTACTTAAACACAAACACGGTGATACCACAACAGTCGATCTGATCATTGAGATGGCTACTAAGTGACTAACAGGTAGTATACACAATGTGGATACATTGTCCTGGACAAAAGGGATGATTCACCTCCTGAGCGAGACAACATGAGATTTCATCACAATGATCAGAAGGGCACACAATTTAAAACTGACGAATTGTTTATTTTTGGAATTTCCCACTTTATTTTCAGACCACAGTTGACTGTGAGTAACTGAAAGCATGGAAAGCAAAACAGCAGATAAAGAGGGGGTCACTGTACTAAGGGAAAAAAGCAGCAGTTTATGAAAACTGAGTCTGTATGGGTTTAGATGTTAGATTAGCAAAGACTTCAATAAGGTATTAATAAACATATTCAAAGAATTAAAGGTAAATATGCTAAAAATGAGTCAACAACAAATGAATCTCTATAGGAAAATATAACTACAAAAAAGAACAAGTTTAATTTCTAGAGTTAAAAGGCCTAATAACTGAAACTAAAAATAAAATCATGGGGCCAGCGCCATGGTGGAGTGGGTTAAAGTTCTGTGCACTCTGCTTCGGTGGCCTGGGGTTCACGGGTACAGATCCCAAGTGCAGACCTACTCCATTTATCAGCCATGCCATGGAGGCATTCCACATATAAAATAGAGGAAGACCAGCACAGACGCTGGCTCAGAGGTAATCTTCCTTAAGCAAAAAAAGAGGAAGACTGGAAACACATGTTAGCTCAGGGCAAATCTTCCTCACCAAAAAAGATAAAAATAAAAAAATAAAAAATCATTAGATGGGCTCAACAGCAAACTCGAGGTGGCAGGGAATCACTGATTTGAAGAACTACCAATAGATATTATCCAAAGAATTGAAAGAAAAAAAATTGAATAAAGATGAACAAAACCTCAAAGACCTGTGAGACAACAACAAGCATTCTAATACATGTGTAATGAGAGTCAGAGAAGAGGAAAGAGGAGAAAAAGATTTTGAATAACAGCCCCAAACTTCCCAAATCTGATTAAAAACATTAATTCAGATGCAAACAGCTCACCAAATCCCTAGTAGGATACATATAAAGAGAAGGACATCTAGAAACATCATAGTCAAAATGACAAAAGACAAAAAAATCTTCAAAGGAGCTAGAGAAAAATGACTCATCACATACAGAGAACAACAAAATGACTAACAATAGATTTCTTATCAGAAATGATGGAGGACAGAAGGCAATGGACTGACAGAAAGTACCAGAACAAAATAAACTGTAAAACTGAAACTATCAAGTGAAACTATCATTCAGAAATGAAGTCAAAATAAAAATATTTCCATATCTACAAAAATTGAGAGAATTTGTTGCTAATAGACCTATCTGTAACTAAAGTTCTTCAGGCTGAAACGAAAAATACTACATGGTAAGTTAGATACAAAGGACGGAATGAAGAATACCAGAGATAGTACATATAAAACACTGTATATAACATGACGTAATCTACATAGAATTTGAAATATATTATGATTTACATCTGAAAATAAATTAAAAAAAATAAAAAATAAAACACTGTATATATATTTTCTCTTAATTAAAAAAGATAATTCAAAGCAATGATTATAACAAAAATTTTGGGATATATAAATACACATAAGCAAATATGTACATAATATACAGTAATGTATACAACAATACCAGTCATTAAAAGGGGAAAAACATGAAACAAAGTTGCTGTATTTTGTGAAAATTAAGTCAGCAGTAACCTGACAGAGGCTGAGATAAATTTAAGATGGATACAGAAATCTCCACAGCAGCCTCTAAAATAATAACTCAAAAAATACAGATTCAGAAGATTTAAAATGGTACACTAAAAAGATCGTCTAACCCAATTTAAAGCAGGGAGGAACAAAGGAATAATAACAATAACAAAACCCCATGAGACATACAGAAAACAAACAGGAAAATGGCAGACATAAATCCAATCTTACCAATATTTACATTAAACGTGAACAGATTAAGCATTCCAATCAAAAGGCAAAGATTGTTAGACTGGATTTTAAAAACTCAAGATCTAATTATGTGCTTTATATAAGAGATACATTTTAAATTCAAAGACACAACTGGTTGAATACAAAAGACAGAAAAAGATATATCAGATAAACAGTAAATACAAGGCAGCTGGAGTGGTTATATTACTATCAGACAAAACAGACATTAAGATGAAAAATACTACTAACAGAGATATTTCATAATGGTAAAGAGGTCAATATAGCAATAAGGTATAACAATGATAAGTGAATATGAACTTAATAATAAGAGTTTTAAAATATATGAAGCAAAAATTGAAGATCTGAAAAAGAAACAGATATTCAACAGCTAGAATGAGAAGTATCAATACTCCTCTATCAGTAATGAAAAGAAAAACTACACAGAAAATCAGTAAGGATACAGAAAATTTAGTACATACTATCAACCAACTTGTCTTAACAGACATAGAAAACTCTAAGAACAACAGAATACACATTTGTTTCTAATAGACATGGAACATTCTCTAAGACCATACTGTGGATAATAAAACCACCTTGATAAATGTTAAAGGGCTGAAAGTATACAAAGTATGTTTTCTGTCCACACCATGGCCTGGTAAATCACACCGACAGGCTGAATCCAGATCACTGCATTTTGTATATAAATTTTACTGAAATATAACTGCACCTATTTATTTACCTATTGTCTGGATGCCTTCATGTTTCAACAGCAGAACTGAGTAGTTCTAATAGAAACCATTATGTCTGGCAAAGGCTAAAATTGCAGGAAAACTTAGGAAATTCCTGAATTAGTAATTAACACAGAAAAACAAATCTGGGAAATGCTTAAAGATTTGGGACTTAAGAGACACAGCCAAATAACCCACTGGTGAATGAGAACATCACAAGAAAAATTTTAAAATGTCTGGAATTAAATGAACATGAAAATGACAGATAAAAGTGCAGCTTTAAATGGCTGAATTAGAAAGGAAGAAATTCTAAAATAAATTATCTAAGCATCCACCTTAAGAAGCTAGAAAAAGAAGAGCAAATCAAACCCAAAGTAAATAGAATGCAAAAACTTATAAAGATCACATCAAAACCCAATGAAACCGAAAGTTATTTTGAAAGAGCAACAACAGCAAAAAGAACTCAGCAAGAATGACCAAGAAAATAAGAAAAAAGAAACAATTATATAGCATAACTTATGCTCCAGATACTGTAAGCATCTGTATATTACCTTAAGCATATTTTAAGACAATTTTATGTCAAATCTAAAGAAAGCTGTTGAAAGAATAAATATTATGAACTTTTAGAGTTGAAAATTTAGATATAGGCAAATTCTTCAAAAAACACATTTAACAAAACTAAAGAGACAAGAAATCTGAATATTCTGATACTTATTAAAGAAGTTAAAGCCACAATTATAAATCTTCTCATAAAGAAAACTCCAGGCCCGTCTGGTTTTACTGGTAATTCTTTCTAACATTTGATAAGGAAATGTTACCAATGCTGTATAAACTCTTCCAAAAATTGCAAAAAGAAGAAACAGACTCTAACGCATTTCATATGGCCTGTAAACCTTGATACCAACACTTGACAATGTCATAACAAAAAAAGAAACCCACAGATCAATATTCCCTCAAGGACCTAGACACATCAAAAAAATTCTTAACAAAATATCAAGAAACTGAATACAGCAATATATAGATAGAATAGTAAACCATAACCAAGTGGGCTTTATCCCAGAAATGCAAGGAGAGATCAAATTTTTTAAAAAAAGGGAAAAATGATCACCAAGTGGTGAATTACGAATGAGAAAACCATATGATCATTTCAATAGACACAAATAGATTCTTTCTTTAAAAAAAAAAAACTTAGCAAATTAGAAATACAAAGAATTTCTTCAACCTAATAAAGGAATCTATGAAAAGTTCACGGCCAGTATTATACTTCAGGGTGAAATACTGAATGCTAAGACTGAGCAAAGGCAGGATGGCTGCTCTCACTGTTTCCATTCAACATGTTGCTGGAGGTCCTAACAAGTACAAAAGGGAAAGAAAAAGAAATAAAAAGCACAAAGATTAAAAAGAAAGAAGTCAAAATGTCTTTATTCACAGATGTGATGGTATACAGAATACATTCACAGAAAATCCCAAGCAATCTTAAAAAAAAAAAAAAAAAGAACTAACGACTGAATTCAGCAAGGTCACAGAATATAAGTTGAATAAATAAAAATCAATTTTACTCTTATATATTAGCAACAAAAACTTGAAAAATTACAGAATACAATTTAACATAGCATCAAAAAAATGCAACGTCTAGCAATAAGTTTAATAAAAGATAAGCAATATCTCTATTTTGAAACCATAAAATAAGAGTCAGAGAAATTTAAGACCTAAATAAATGGAGAGCTATATCATGTTCATTGGAAAGTACACAAAATTGGTTCAGATGACAATTCTTCCCAAATGGATCTAAAGTCTAAAGATTCAATGTAATCCCAGTCAGGATCCCAGTAGGCTTTATAGTAAATATTGACAAGATAATTCTAAAATTACTATGCAAATGCAAAGAACCTAGAACAGCCAAAACAATCTTGAAAATCTTGAACAAAATTAGAAGTCTCACAGCACCTGAATGGAGAGTCTTTTCAACAAAGAAAACTGGATATCCATACAGGAAACAAAACTGACCTTGATCTCGACCTGACACTATACAAAAGAAATTAGTATGAGATGGATCATCATCCTAAACATAAAAGATAAGTTACAAATTTGTAGAATGAAACAAAGGAGAATATCTTCCTGACTTTGCAGTAGGAAAAGATTTCTTAAAGCAAACTAAAAATTGTACTCCATCAAAAAAAGTCTATCTTCATAAAGACATATCATTTAAAACCCACTAGAATGGCTACAATTAAAGACTGATAACACCAAACGTTGGCAAAGAAGTGAAACAACTGCAATTTGCATAATTTGCCGGTGGCAGTGTAAAATGATATAATCACTTTGGAAGTGTCTGGCAGTTTCTCCTAACATTAACCATACACATGTACTTTGACCTAGCAATTTCATTATAGGTATCAACCCAAGAGAAACAAAAACGCATGTCTGTTAAAAAACCTGACAGAATATTCACAGAGATTTTATTCAGAATAGCTCAAAATAGGAAACAACTCAAAATGTCCATCAAGAGGAAAATAAAGTGGTGTATTCATATGAAATATCACTCAGCACTAAAACATGAAGGAGCAACTAATATATACATCATAGTGGATGAATCTGAGATATTGTGCTGAATGAAAGTATATTTTATGAGTCAATTTATACAAAATTTTAGAACAAGCAAAAGCTATCTACAGTGATAAGCAGAATAGTGGCCCAAGAGGTGGAAGTGGGGTTGGCAGGAATTAACTTGGATAGAATAGAAAGGCACTTCCTAGAGTGACAGAAATTTTGTGGGTTACTTAAGTATAAGATGTACTTGTCAAAGATTCATTGAACTACACGCAAGATATATGCATTTGACTATATATAAATTACATCAATAAAATAAAGATTTCACTTAAAAAAAAAATCAAGCCACTGCCGATAACAGACCAAAATTCTGGGAGTCTAAGTAAGGATGGAAACATATTCAGTCACATAACTCTTGACTTGGGAAAGCAAGTATACCAGTTTCTCTAGTGATAAAGCATTTATTCATATACTAAACTCTGAAATTTCTTATGGAGACACTGAGAAATACAATAGACAAGGCCCTAGCAAACTTCACATGAAAAGTAATACATTTGCATTGACTTTTTTTAATACAGTCATGTGCCACATAATGATGTTTCGTTCAACAATGGAATGCATATACAATGGTGGTCTCTTAATATGAGTACCATATAGCCTAGGTACAGGTAGGTTTGTGTAAGTACACTCTATAATGTTCACACAACGATGAAACTGCATAAAGATGCATGTCTCAGAATGTATCTCCTTGATTAAGCAGCACAGAACTGTAGAAGTAATACTTAAAGCATACTTTTGAAATATAATTCTGACAAATGGAACTAAGATTTTCAGGTTAATATGAGAATACTTAAAACCAGAAAAAGAAGAACAGAAAAAGCCCAAAATCAGTAGAAGGAAGGACACAATAAAAATGATAGCAGAAATAAATGAAATAGAGACTAAAAAAAAAAATCGAAAAAAAAAAATCAATGGAACTAACAGCTGGCTCTTAGAAAACATAAACAAAATTCACAAATCCTCAGCCAGATTTAAAAAAGGAAAAAAAGCGCGAATGCTCAAATAAATAAAATCAGAAAAGAGGAGAAACTACAACAAATACCATGGAAATACAAAGGATTATAAGAGAATACTCTGAAAAAGTATACCTTAACAAATTTGATAATCTAGAAGAAATGGATAAATTCTTAGAATCATACAACTTTCCAAAACTGAGTCAAGAAGAAATAGAGAGGGGCTGGCCTGGGGGCATAGTGGTTAAGTTCGTGTGCTCCGCTTCGGTGGCCTGGGGTTCATGGGTTTGGATCCTGGGCATGGACCTACACACCACTCATCAAGCCATGCTTGGTGGCATCCCACACATAAACAGAGGAAGATTGGTATAGGTGTTAGCTCAGGGCCAATCTTCCTCACCAAAAAAAAGAAGAAGAAGAAGAAGAAGAAAAAGACATAGAGAATCTGAATAGACTGATCACTAGTAAGGAGATCAAAACAGTAATCAAAAAATAAAAGTTCAAGACCACACAGCGTTCTCAGTGAATTCTACCAAATATTCAAAGAAGATTCAATACCTATCCTTCTCAAACTCTTCTCAAAAACTAAAGAGAGGAGATGCTTCCTAACTCATCCTATGATGCCAACATTACCTTGATACCAAAACCAGACAAGGACAACACACAAAAAAAGGAAATTACAGGCCAATATCATGTATGAACGTCGAGGCAAAAATCAACAAAATACCAGCAAATCTGGGGACAGCACAGTGACACAGCGGTTAAGTGTGCACATTCCGCTTCAGGGGCCCAGGGTTTGCCGGTTCAGATCCTAGGTGTGGACATGGCATCGCTTGGCAAGCCATGCTGTGGTAGGCATTCCACATATAAAATAGAGAAAGATGGGCATGGATGTTAGCTCAGGGCCAGTGTTCCTTAGCAAAAAAAGGAGGATTGGTGGCAGATGTTAGCTCAGGGCTAATCTTCCTCAAAAAAAAAAATAGTAGCAAATCAAATATAATACAATAAAAAGATCACACACCACGATCAAGTGGGATTTATTCCAGAGATGCAGGGATGGTTCAACATCCGCAAATCAATCAACATAATACACTATATTAACAAGATGAAGAATAAAAATCACATGATCTCAATAGATGCAGAGAAAGCATTAGACAAGATATAGCATCCATTTATGATAAAAAGTCCAATAAAATGGGTATAGAAGGAAAGTACCTCAACATACATAAAGGCCATATGTGACAAACTCATAGCTAACATCATACTCAACAGTAAAAACCTGAAAGATATACCTTTAAGAATAGGAACAAGACAAGGATGCCCACTTTCATCACTCTCATTTAACATAGTATTGGAAGTCCTAGCCAGAACAATCAGGCAAGAGCAAGAAATAAAAGAGTTCCAAATTGGAAAGGAAGAAGTGAAACTCTCACTGTCTGCAGATGACATCATTTTATATATAGAAACAAGAATCCACCGAAAAACTTTTAGAAATAATAAACAAATATAGTAAAGTTGCAGAGTACAAAATCAACATAGAAAAATCAGTTGCGGTCTATACACTACAACAAAAGAGCAGACAGGGAAATCAAGAATACAATTCCACTTACAATTGCAACCAAAAGAATAAAATACCTAGGAATAAATTTAACCAAAGATGTGAAAGATGTGTACAATGAAAACTATAAAACATTATTGAAAGACATTAAAGAAAACGCAAGAAATGGAAAGATATTCTGTGCTGATGGATTGGAAGAATTAACATAGTTATAATGTCCATACTTCATAAAGCAATCTACAGATTCAACGTAATCTCTATCAAAGTCTCAGTGACATTTTTCACAGAAATAGAACAAAGAATTCTAACATTTTATGAAACAACAAAAGACCCTGATAACCAAAGGAATCCTGAAAAAGAAGAACAAAGCTGGAGGTATCACGCTCCCTGATTTCAAAATATACTACAAAGCCAAAGTAATCAAAAGAGCATTGTGCTGTCACAAAAAGAGACACAGAGATCAATGGAAAACAATCCAGAGCCCAGAAATAAACCTACACATCTATGGACAGTTAATTTTTGACAAAGGAGCCAAGAGCATACAGTGGAGAAATGATTAAAAGGATCTGAACAGACATTTTCCCAAAGAAGATATACATTCAACATGACTAATTATTAGGGAAATGCAAATCAAAACTACAATGAGATATCACCTCACGCCCCTCAGAAAGGCTATAATTAACAAGACAAGAAATAACAAGCGTTGGAAAGGATGTGAAGAAAAGGGAACTCTCATCACTGCTGGTGGGAGTGCAAACTGGTGCAGCCACTACGGAAAATGGTATGGAGATTCCTAAAAAACTAAGAACAGAACTACCATATGATCCAGCTATTCCACTCCGAGGTATTTATCCAAAGAATACAAAAACACAAATGTGAAGATATTTGCATCCCCATGATCACTGCAGCATTATTCACAACAGCCAAGACTTGGAAACAACTTAAGCACCCATCGCCCATCAATGAATGAATGGATAAAGAAGATATGGTATATATACACAATGAAAAACTACTCAGCCATTAAAAAAAAATCAAATCTTGCCATTTCCAGCAACATGGATAGACTTTGAGGGCATTATGCTAAGCAAAATAAGTTAGAGGAAGAGTCAATACCACATGATTTCACTCATAAGTAGAAGACAACAACAGTAAACAAACACACAGATATAGAGATTAGATTGGTGGTTACCAGGGGTAAGGGGGGAGGGTGAAAGGGCAATAGGGCACATGTGTGTGGTAATGGATGGTAACTAGTCTTTGGGTGGTAAACATGATGTAATCTATAAAGAAATCAAATATAATGACTTACATCTGAAATTCAAATAAATAAATATTTGAACACAAAAAATATGACAATACTTAAAATGACTTCAGGAATAGCTGCTAGCAATTTGTTTCTGACATTTAACCATTTTCTCTCCTAAATCTCTTTAGTTCTCTACATATTTCAGCGTGTTCGGTAATATTAAGAAAAAAGACTTATTATGTACTGATCTTTCACACTGACTCTCCTTTTTAATAGAAAGATCAGTTCCAAGTATAGAAACATTATTGTGAAACCTACAGGTTTCAGAGAAAGCATGGCCCTGACGACACTTTGATTCCGGACTTCTAGCCTCCAGAACTATGAGACAATAAATTTCTGTTGTTTTAAGTCACCCAGTTTGTACTATTTTGTTTCAACAGTCCTAGAAAAGTAATACAGATATATCATTTAACACAGTTCTCTATTATTGGGTTATTTAATGATTAGTGACTTAAAACTGATATTTGGGAAAGATTTTTAAATGAATGGACATATTAATCAGATCTCTTCTGACAAAGAAATGTCTTATTTTCAATGGGGGAACAGTGATTTTGGTATTCTTTTCATGTTATTAAAATACTATGAATATGGGCATCACTACAGACCATGTGAATATTCAGAGAAAAATTAGAAGATACACATGGGAGTTTGAAATGTTTATCAAACACAAGTACACACAAAATTGAATAAAAATTTTATTTTAAGACATCACAAATAATTACAAAGATAAATGTCTCAATTATACAAACTTGTGTGTATGTGTATATACGTATATACATACACACACGTGTTTAAACTTTGCTTCATCTTTCATCTTTTTATCTGAGTAAAAAGAAGAACACTTTCCTTATTCAGAAGGTTTTTGATGTTGTAATAATTACCTAGAAGGAAGGTGATAAGAAAATAAAATTATTTCTATAGGAATCATTTCCATTTGATTAAAAGTTTAGCCATGACTAAGGTGGTTACAGTATATAGTACCAAAAAAACAATCAATTCATCTAACCTAAAATAACTTATTTAATCCCATAACCTGAAAAATCCAAGAGTTAACCACCACCTGTGATCCAGATAAGGCTTGAAAGAAAATTTCTTTCATTTCACATCATTCTGATAATAAACACAAAGATGAATCAGACAAGGGTGCAGGGAGGGAAAATCTCTCTCTGAACCTAATCGTTATTAGGACTTTGGAACTGCTATGGATTCCCCCAAACCAGACATCTGCATATACAAGTAAGTATAATAGGTAAAATATTAAGTTAACATAAAATCTTGAAGTTATAAAAAGGCAAATGCTATTAAATAAATTAGGTAATAAATTGCAGCAAAAGTGAAATACAGATGAATAGCCACACATAAAGCAAGTTTATAGCACTCAGTACCATACTGTGACTTCCTATAAATTAGAAATTGATACATACTAAGATTAGTGGAGTTAATAAATGTAAATTGTTCACAACAGTGCCAGCACATACAAAGGACTACATAAACACAGCTACTATTATTATCTCCTTTCATTAGAATGTAAGCTCCAAGAGCACAGGGATTTTTGCCTGTTTTATTCATTTATGTATCCCACACTCTTAGCGCTATGCTTGGCAGACTATCAATACCATTTGTTGAATGAATGAACGAATGAACAAATCAAAATTCCTATTCCCAAAGACTTGTGCTCTTCAATAGCTGATGAAGCACACTATTCTCTATGTTTAAAATAACATGTTAAAAACTGTTTGACTATATAATATCTTAAAGATAATTCAGGGTGAAATAATTTTCCTTCTACCCTGCATATAACGTGTCCTCTAACTAAATATTTTTATATTTAGCAATAAACAACTCTTGCTAAATTTTCATGTATCGAAACACTAAAATACTTACCTAATGATAAATTAAAAGAAAATATATACCAGACTTCTTTGGCATCAGTCACATCATGCTTCATTTTGACCACTGTGGCTTCCATTTTCATGGCGCTCATGAGCAACTATATAAACATTTAACTACGTGAAAGAAAATGTCTTTAATTATTCTTACCTGAAGGAACAAAGAACGAATCACCAGTTGTTATCATATAAGGTGTTTCATGTAAGGTACATAAAAGGTCACCAAAGTTAACATAAAAAACCTGTAAAATTAAAAATTACAATCTCATTTCAAATTGAACCACAACTTATACTCCAAAGAAAGTTACAGAAAATGTGACAGGCAGAATAATGGCCCCCCAAAGACCTCCAAACCCTAATCTCCAGAACATGTTATGGCAAAAGAGACCCTGAGATGGGGAGATTATCCTGGATTATCTAGGTGGGCCCAAGCTAATCAATGAGCCCTCAAAAAGTGGAGAATTTCTCCTGCTGAAAGCAGAAGAGAACTCAAGAGAAATTCAAAGCATGAGAAGGACTTGCGCTATTGCTGGCACTGAAGGTAAGAAGGCCATAAGACAAGGAATGTAGGCTATTTCTAGAAGCTGAGAATGACACCCTGGGCCAACAGCCAGCAAGGAAATGAGAACTTCAGCCCTACAACCACATGTAACTGAATTTTGCCAACAACATGAATGAACTTGAAAGGAGATTCACCCAAGGAGCCTTTGGAGAGGAAGAGAGATCTACCAACATCTTGATCCAGCCTTATCGTACTTTAAACAGAATACTCGGCCTAGCCCGCCAGACTTCTAACCTACATAGCCATGAGATAACAAATGGGTGTTAAGTCACTAAATTTGTGGTAATTTGTTAAAGCATCAACAGAAAACCAATACAGGAAGAAATTTCTTTCACTCTTCCTTATTATTTACAGGCTTATGAAAATTCAGAACCACTGTAAAAGAATATCACTTAGCTATACTAGAAAAATAGGTAGATTTTATGTACAACTCTTTAAAGGTTACATGCTGAGGACATGTAACTTAATCTGACTGATGAATCAAAGAGAGAGCAAAAACAAAAACAAAAAAATCATATATTTAAACATGCATCAATATTAAGAAAGTAAAAGAGGATAAATCTATGAATCATCAAGGTCTCTATATTCAAACATGGCAAATTTTATATTTTATACATACGTAGCACCCTGGCAATGATCTGTTCTTTGGGCAACTAAATAAAAAAATGTAAGGCCTTCAAACTTTGAGATTCACTCATCAAGAATATTTTGCCTCAGAGAATTATTCCTCCCTTCCTCCTCCTACTTCCTCTTTTTTTTCCCTTAGCATATTGTAAAATGAGCCTATAAAACACCAGAAAAACAATAGCAGCTAGCACCTATATAGCACTTACTTCATGCTGGCCACTATTCTGAACATTTATTTTTACTCATTTGATGTATGTACCTACCAGTAAGACAGATACTATGTTAACAGTTTTTCACAGATGAAGAAAATGAGGGACAAAGGGATATAAATTTCTAAGGTCACAATGTAAATGGCAGAGCTAAAATACGAACTCTGGCACTTTGATTATAGAATTCATGTTCTTAATCACTATGATATACTAACTCCCTAAATGGGAAAAAAGTTCTTAAAGTGGTTCTAAAGGTACTTCTATAATTTAATAAAACAAAAAATTTTTATTACATCCCAAAAACATTTGACTCAGTTTAAAAGATAAAAGGTAACAAACACACTACCCAGAAAGTCAAGCATATATTTCTAGGTGTTTCTTACTTATCTATTGAGTTTGGCTCTCTAAACGCACCTCTCGCCACTTCTCCAAACATTTTACTAAGAAGGCTTTTGAACTATACAAAAATAGAAGGATGAACTCCCCTGAATATCTAGCACAAACAACCTGCCCTATTCAGAGTCTCTCTACTTCCCTATGCATATTATTTTGAAATAAATTCCCAGCATCATAAATCATCTGTAAATATTTCCGCACATACTGAAAGATCAAGGTGCTTTTTAAAAACATGACCACAATACTGTCATCATACCTAAAAATAAACAAATATTTAATATGAAATACCACATCAGTATTTACATTTCCAATTGTCTCTTATATATCATATTTTTAAAGGTTTGTTTGAATGGAGATCCAAATAAGAGCCACACATTGTGAAAGCTTGATCTATCGCTTAAATCGCTCAATCTATAGTGGTTCTCAATTTGGTGGTGATTTTGCCCCTCGGGGTAGAGTTGGCAATGTCTGGGGACATTTTTGATTATCACAACTAGAGGGATACTATTGGAATCTAGTGGGTAGAGGCCAGAGATGCTTCTAAACATCCTACAATGGACAGGACAGCCTCTCGACAACAAAGAATTATCCAGTCCAAAATGTCAACAGTGCCATGGTTGAGAAACCCTGATCTACGGGTTCCACCTGGTTCTCTCTTTTCTATTTCTTGCAACTTATTTATTAAAGAAATCAAGCAGCAAAATTTGTTGCAAAAATCTTAACACAGCTGGATTTTGCTGATTACAAACCCAGGGCATCACTTGAAAGGCCTGCTATTCTTTATTTCCTCTAAATTGGTAGTTAGATCTAGAGGCTTTATCAAATTCAGGTGGTGGTGGTTGTTTTCTTCTTTGTTTTTTGTGTTTTAAGCAGGTGGTGAGGCAAGGCTACTTCACAGTGTTGTATTCTTTCATCAGGAAGGCACATAATGTCTAGTTTTGTTCTTTTTAGATGCTAGCAGACACTGATGACCAATGCCCAGATCCAACAGTTTATAAGGGTTTGCAAAATAGTAATATTTCATTCTAACATTCCTTTCATTTATTAACTGGAGTATTTCAAACGAGGACAAATTTCCCCTCATCTATTATTTGGTTACTTAATAGTACAGTTTATACGAGAAAGGCAGAATAAATGTTTATTTCCCTTTACCATACTTGTTGTCAAAATGAGTTGGAGAATATTCTCCAAGAGTGATAAATTCATTTTTCTTTTTGTAGTAGTCTTACAAATTCATGGATTTAGATACAATTGATGTGTATCAATCCACGGAAGTTATTCTTATTGATACTCAAATCTTCACATCTTTGTTGGGTGAGAGCATCTTCAAGTTGGATCCTAAGACCTTATGACCCAATCCTAAGGGTCTTTGATAGTTTCCTATCAAGTATGACAAAGATATTCCAAACTCAGCCTGAGGCCTGGAATCAGACATTTCTCTAAGGAACTCTGGTTCCTTTAAGCTTGTTGCTGTCACATTTTGTTTTTTTACTTCTAGAACATTTACTGTCTAATTTTTCAAATATCTTCAACCTTTGCTCATACGGTTTTTTTTTCTCTCTTACCCTGTTTTTTTCTGTTCTCTACATCACTTAACTTTTATATTTTCCATTTTCTTTTTTTTGGCTAAGAAAGATTCACCCTGAGCTAACATCTGTTACCAATCTTCCTCTTTTTGTATGTGAGCTACCACCACAGCATGGCCACTAACAGGCAAATGGTTTAGGTCCATGCCCGGGAACCAAACCCCAGGTGCCAAGGTGGAGCGTGCCGAACTTAACCACTAGACCACTGGGGCTGGTCCATGTATGTTTTCCATTTCTTAATCTCTTCTTTTCTTCTGGGAGAGCTCCACAACCAATTCCCATAGTTAATTTGTTAATTCTTCTGTGGTTTGATTTTAACAAATCTACTACTGCTACCCTCTCTCTCTCTCATATAGATTCTCTAGTACTGAGTTTGCAGGACACAGTTAACAGCCTATGTTGATTCTCCATCTTGCGCCTTTTGTTTCTCAAAAGCATATATTTAAAAGTGTGTTATATTTAAAAGTGTGTGTTATATTTAAAAAATGGAAAAATACTCCCCTTACTATAAAAGAAAGTTTAACTCTGATTTTCATTATAAAAAGTTAAAGTCAATATCCAGAAGAAATAAAAAATCAACTAGAATCATGTAGTAACATATTATTTTTCTAAAGTTCCTTCAAGTTTCTGTCATTTTCATTTTTAACTTCTAGTCTGAAAAGAACAGAGACAGAATTTTCTGTTTTGCACAGTTTGCTTAAATGTTTATCCTAAAGGTCTTCTTATATGGCGTTCTTCAAAATAATATGCTTAAACTAACATAAAAATGCCTAGAACAGTATCTGAAATGTGTAAGTGCTATATAACTGCTTACTATTATATAATGGTTTATCTCATTACTAAGTCAAAATACAAATATAACCATTTTCTTCCTGCACAACATTTCAATAGTTCTCATTTTTACAATTACTGTCAATGTTACAATAAATAACTACATATGTTCAGCTCCCCTAATTTTTAAATTATTTTCCTAGGAAAAAATTCTGAAATGAGATTCATAGATCAAAAGATACACACTTTTTTCCCAATAATTTCTACTAAGTCAGTAATTACAACATATCATTTGTTTTTAATGTGGATTCCTTTGAATATTAGCCAGGTTAAACACTTTCAAATATTTACTATTCAAATTTCCTTTTGTATAAGAAATGCATTATAGTTTAATGGGTAACTGCTATTAGTTCAGTGAAGACATTTCATAAGACTTATCTTCATTATTAATTGTTCTTTAATGATTACACAGAGATCATCAATTACTTTAGTTAGTTAAATATATTAGTTTTACTTTTTTTTTTTTTTAAAGATTGGCACCTGAGCTAACATCTGTTGCCAAACTTCTTTTTTCTTTTTTTCTTCTTCTTCTTCTCTCAAGGGTCCCCCAGCACATAGCTGTATATTCTAGTTGTAGGTCTTTTGGTTGTGCTATGTGGGACGCTGCCTCAGCATGGCTTGATGAGCAGTGCCATGTCCGCACCCAGGATCAGAACAGGTGAAACCCCGGGCCAGCAAAGCAAAGCCGGTGAACATAACCACTTGGCCATGGGGCCGGCCCTTTTTTTAATTATTCTAATAATACTTGGAGATCTGTAACATTTTAAGGTTGGATTAAAGAATATTTTAAAACATTTTAAATCCAGATTCTAGTTATACTGCTGTAGTAATAATTTACTCTTGACTCTCATGTGTACCTTTTCCTTTCCTTGCCTCAATATGCCCTTCTTTGTTAATATAAACTCAAGGATCTTGATGCTCTTCGTTTTAGTCCTATTTGAGCTTACTTTAATTTTGTCAGTAAAAAGAATTGTCTTGAATGTGATACTCCAGTAACTCTTGATTTCATAGGTTCCTGAAATGTTACTGAAAAATGTACCTTAGACTGTAATTTTTTTTTTTTGAGGAAGATTAGCCCTGAGCCAACATCTGCTGCCAATCCTCCTCTTTTTTTTCCTGAGGAAGACTGGCCCTGAGCTAACATCCATGCCCATGTTCCTCTACTTTATATGTGGGACACCTGCCACAGCATGGCTTGATAAGCGGCATTATGTCCGCACCTGGGATCTGAACCAGCAAATCCCGGGCCGCCAAAGTCGAATGTGCGCACTTAACCACTGTGCCACCAGGCCGGCCCCAGATTGTAATAATTTTTAAGTAAACATTCTTAAAATTTGGTGATTTTCAAATTCTATAATTTTCAAATTCAAAATGCAGAAATATAACATACATACATCTCTCTCTCTCTCAGACCAATGTTGCAAGGATGTGTGTCTCTGATGACAAAGACAGAGAGACAAAGACTGACTCACCTTGAATCTCGTTATAACTTTAGCCAGTAATACTGCTATATACAATAATATATTACTTAGTACTCATTGACGCAACTAGCTCCTAGTCTTCAGTCTGCTGCTAACTAGGTACATGATTTTGAAGAAGTCTTTTAATCTCTTTATTGCTAAACTGCATGGAAGGAGAAATGAGATTTAGACAATTTCTATAATCCCATCCAGCTCTAAACTTTAATGATTTGTTTGCAAACCTATATTCTAAGATTCTTTTAACTAACAACCATTCCTTAAACTTGTGAATCTCAAGGTTACACTGCTACACACAGAATATGTACTTTTAAATAACTGTTGGATGACTGATTTAAACAGATTTAATAAATAAAAAAATTCTCTGTGCACCATAGTAATAAGATATCATTTCAGAGGAAATAGAATCTTTAATGCCTCATCGAACCCAATAAATCAGAGTTGTATCAATAGCAAACATAAATATATGGAAAAATATACTCACCAAAATATCTGAACCAACATGCTGCTTTCCCTTTTCTTGATGTGGTCCTAATATCAATTTTCCAGTAGAAAAAAAAGGTGTATCCAATGTTTTATATACTTTCAACTCACCATGTTCAACAATAAATTGATATGTGTCTCGTGGCCTTACAAGATCTAGGGGAAAAATACAAATATAAAAATAAAACAATAGCAATAATATTGCTCAATGATATAACATATACATACATATATACAATAAAGTTATTTCTAGATATAAACCTGCCTTAGAAAAATAGAAGTAATTAAGATAATTGACTCATGAGGTAGAATGCCAGAGGTCAAATCCTGTCTGTCTTACAAACTGTGTGACCTTAGGCAAGCATATCCTCTCAGTGCCTCCACTTCCTTTTCTATAAGATGGGATAATAGTTCATCTATGTTAGAGTTGTGAATATCTAGTGAGTTAATGTGTGTAAGATATTTAAAATACTGTCACACAAAAGTAAGTATTAGGTAAATCTTAGCTATTAATAATAATAATGGCAGTATTATTATTTCTATTATAGCTCAGACAGAAAATAAAATTAGCTAAGAGACAAGAAAGAATACCATTATCTTTAAAAAGTCTAACATAGCCCCTAATACAAAGGTATCATCATTACGACGATAGATTCTTTTGTGCTTGCTTGACTGATTATTAAATAACAAGACTTTTCTTTATCAAGTAAAGGCTCTAAGTAACCAGAGTTGCTCACAAATTACTATCTCACTTTTGAATTTCCCTTTTACTTACAAACATTTCCAGATCTATAATTAATACATTCTTCTGTCACTAGCTTCTGACTCTGCTTCTCTAGATATTTAGGAAAGTTAGTAAACCCAAAGACTATAGGATACAGAAAATATATAGACCCAAGAAACAGAAAAAAAGTGATAAACTCCTGACATCAGTCATAACTTTTCTCACTTGGTACAGTATAGCAATGTTTTTAAGTTAAGACACTACACTAAATAAAATTCTCTGTACGTCTACCTCTGTTGCCAAATAATCTGAATACAGAAATAACTTTGTTACTATGTCAAATGGAATCTATTTCACAGCCAACATTTTAATTAAGAATACCACTACTGCCTCTCTGGTTTGACCTATTTGTTCTCTGACTTAGTCCTCAGTACTCTCTGGTACAGTCATAATAAATAAATATCTCCTGTATGTAAATACCGCCTGGTTAGTAAATAGCTGAGTGTCACCTACTTACCCCCACCACACTATAGCCTATCCCTTGAGACCTCTGATGGTCTCCTAGACACTAAACGCTTAATGCCTATTAAATATAGCAGGAGGCTTCCAGGAACCTGTGCTGGCCTTACAATTAAGCCTGGCATTTGTTTGGCTGATTGATGCCCTTGCTATTCATCCTCCCCGAAGGTTTCAGTTCCCAGGTACCATTACTGGCATTACAAGGTCCGGAAGGCTGTATAAGTCCTCCCCACAATCTCTGCCTGGTCTCATAGTAAGTGTATCCTGGGGTCTGCCAGCTAACTTGCTACAATTCCCCATAAACAGCCCCTGTCCCCATATATCCTTCTGGTCAAACAAGGCCTAGACCCTATTTAGGGAGGCAACACTAGCACCCCAGACAACAAATGCATGGTGCTGTATGTGCCCTGGAAGTGTTTGCCATCAGTGCTCCCCTAGAGTAGTCCTCACTTAGGCTGCTTAACGGAATTAGACCCTCTATTGGGCTTTGGCTCTGACAGAGGTGGGAAGAGAAAGAGAAAATAGATGGGCTGGTCATCAAGACAGCAGTCTGTCCTCACTAGTTGCTGAATGAAGCATTTTCAACATCATCCCAACTTACCCATGAGAATAATTTCTCTTGTTTCTGGGTCCCTTATCCTTGTTGGCTGCAAAGGATCTCCCAGAGGTATATTCAGATTTACCACTAATTTATTCTCTGCAAAAGAAATAACATTGAAATACAAACTACTTACTTAAAATTGTTCTCAATTTAAAAAAAATATCTAGTATGAAATATAGCTGTGGACAAGCTGTAAAGGAAAATTGCCAGAGGCGTAACAATCTCTTCCTATTTATAAATGATCATTCTGATATATAAAAATTCAAAAACCACAATAATTTAATATAGAAGCAAGCATCCTAAACTTATTATCTGTAAGTTTACTGCAACATGACAACTCTTGAACTCTTGCATTATCAAGAAGTTAAATGATGTTTTGCATATCCTCTCAGAGAGACAGAAGTATGCAACAGACTTTAGAAAGAATTCATTAAAATGTCCATTTTAACTGCAGTTTGGGCATGGAAAAGGTAAGCTTCATTTGACTGGGCAATTTACTCATGAGAAAATGTTTTATACTATGCTATTAATGATCTTTTTTTATTATTATTATTTATTTTAAAGATTTTATTTTTTTCCTTTTTCTCTCCAAAGCCCCCAGGTACATAGTTGTGTACTCTTAGTTGTGACTCCTTCTAGTTGTGGTATGTGGGATGCCGCCTCAGTATGGCTCGATGAGTGGTGCCATGTCCGCGCCCAGGATTCAAACCGATGAAACCCTGGGCCGCCTACAGTGGAGCACACGAACTTAACCAGTCGGTCACGGGGCCAGCTCACTCAATGATCTTTTTTTAAAGAATAAAATTGGTTTACTTTCAAAATTTGGGGGAAAAAAGTGGAAATTAAAAAGTGAATTTACCCTATTGTATTACGTCTGAAGTTTTTAGAGAGAAATTTCAAAATCTGCTGAGAATTACTTCTCAAAGCACTGCTATTTAAAATGAAACCTAAAAGTTACTTTTAGGAATAAGTTCATACTTCTTTCATTGTTATCAAGACAGATCCTTTTTCTATTAACTATTTCGTTGACTTTTTCCATGCTTCCTTTTGCCTTCCTTTTAGATGATACCGTGTCTGGAGACAGTATTCCACCAATCACAAATCCTCCTGAAATTTAACGACAAAAAAAAGTAAAGTATCATACCTGAAAAAGTTAAAATCTTGAAACAAAGCTCTTCAAATTAATACAGCACACTTCCTTTCAAAGTATCAAAGAATACAGTAGATTCTACATTCTACAGCAAGTAATTCAAATAATACAAATACCAAACAATTTCACTTATGACTCTACTATCCCAAATACAGAAGCACTGATGAAACATGACTGAATGATCTTTCATGCTTGAAACCAACAGTCATCAGCGAAGGTTTAAAAATCAAAAAAACACAAAGGCCAGCAATGAACTATTTATAGTAATCCACATGTGAATTTAGTACTTTGACTTAGATATAGCCATCAAAGAAAGAAAATAACTTTAAGATAACACTCACTATACTTTCTTGCACTCTCTACCATTTCTGTAGAAAAATATGATGAGAAAATGGGAGGAGAATAACAATGAGGAACACAATCTGTCAGTTATAATTTTCTCATGTTCTGACCTAATGCTTCACCTTATGCAATTAGAAACCTCGTTCAATAGTATAGAAATAATAACACTCTATAAAGTGACACACCTGTCTCAAATTGCTGCCAAAGAGAATAAGAACCAGCATCTTTTTACTAATCAGACAAATCTGGATTTGAATCTATTCTTGTCACATTTTTGGGAGATAATGACTAAATGAGGTAATATATGTAAATATGTAACTAAGTGCTTGACATGTAACATACACAAATAAACTGTAGCAATCCTCATTATTATTTTTTATCATCAGACATTAAAGTATAAACTGGAATTTACCTGATGGCCTTCCCTGATAATCTATTCGCTCCCCTCGCCAGTATTCCAAAGGTTTCAATCGTGTTCTCTTGGTCCTGCGAACATTTGGTGTGTTGGAGGGCAATACTGTAAAAAGATATTAGACAAAAATATACACATATAAATGCTTAGTTGGATGGTATTTTGCAGTGGAAAGACTGATATCATCTTTTAGAACACTAATACTTGTAGACAAAACACTACAACAAAATTTTAAGATATATTTGTGCTAATAAAGAAACGCCAAAGGAAAAATAGGTTACTAGACTGGGAGATTTAAAAACTTGATAATACTCAGCATTAATGATGCTAAAGGTAGATAGGAACTCTCATATCTTGTAGGTAGAAATGTAAACTAATTGAAGATAATTTGAAAGTACCTATTATTATAATACTCTTTGACTCAGAAATTTCATTTCTAGAAAATGAGTTTGCAAAAAAATTCACAAAATTGAACAAAGCTGTATGTACAAGAACATTCATGGTAGTACTGTTTAACAGAAAGAAAAAATCAAATTGAAAACCACCTAAATGCCCCAAGATAGGAAATTTGTAAATCAAAGGTAGTTACGCATTTATTTTAATAGGTTCATGGATCTTTGGGGGAAATAGAGGTAAGAGAAATTTTATCTGAATTCTTATTTTGGCTTTCGTGCTTACCTCAATTATTAAACACACAATTTAACATAAACCAAAATGCTTAAAATTACATAGGCATGCTAATCATGAAAAGAAATACCTTTCAAGGCTGAGAAAATAAACACAATATTTGAGAATTGCTTTTTAAAATGTTATGTCACATTTCCCGTAACAAGTGTTGTAATCAAGTTTTTACTACTAAAACAAAAACAAAAAAGGGTAGTTACATGTGCATGTCTTTGTGTGTATAAACACATATCCACTCATTTTATCTGAAGAATGTAAAATTCTATATACTAAGTTGAGTTTGTTGGCTATATACTCAAATTCCTATGTTCTTGTCTATTTTTTGTTTGCTAGAGCTGTCCAATTCTGAAAGTGGTTTATTAAAATCTGCCACTCAAACTGGATTGTTTAATTAAAAATCTTCTTGCTTTTTCTTAGTTTTTTATTTATATATTTTAGTTGCTAGGTTGTTTGGTGCATAAGAGTTTATGATTTTTCTATTTTCCTCATAAATTGTTCATTTTATCATTATATGTCCTTCTTTATCCTGTTTAGCATTTTAACACTAAATTCCACTTTGCCTAATATTAAAATGGCACTATTTTATTTTCGTTTACATTAGCATACCTAATTCTTTGACAATCTTTTATTTTAAAAATTGTCTTAAGTGTTTCTTATAAACATATAGGTCAGTTTGCACTGTTTAACCAAATCTGATAGTCTATCTTATTAGAGGAATTCAACCCATTCAGACTCTCTTAGTGTAAACAAGTAACAGGCTTCCTTTTATTCCATCCATCTTACTTTATATTTACTAGTTATTCTACATTAGTGATTCTTCTTTCTCCTCATTTTATTGGTTTGATCAAATGATCATTTCTTTTCTCCCTCCTCCCCTTGGCCATTTCAAAGTTTTGCTGTGCTTCTGCACTCTAGTATTAGTTACCTACCCACTCCTGACATTTAAACATCAAACTCTTATTTCTCCATGATTATATTAAAAACTATATCCCTTACCAAGATATGCTATCCTCTCCTTTTTCTCATTTGGTAAAAGCAAACTTTTAGACTACTTTTATTACCCCGTTTTTGACCCCTACTCTTGTCCCTATTATACCAAGTTCTGTTAAGACAGTCTGGATTTCAAGGTATTATTACAAAAATCTTTAACTAGCACTTATAAATCCCCAATTACATTAACATTAAGTAGCTGACACATCCTAAGGTAATCAGCAATGAGTCACCCCCTTCTACAGTCCCCTGCCTTAGGATGGGACCTGTGACTTTCTCCTCATCAATAGAATATGCAAAGTCACTCCTGTGATTACCTCATGATTATATATATGATAATATATGATATTATACATACAAGATACTATCTAGCAGAAACAGTGAGAAATCCTTCCTTGCTGACTTTGAAGAAGCAAGTTATCATACAGTGAAGGGGCCTAAGGAAAAGTTCATGTGGTAAGAACTACAAGTGGCCTCTAGAAGATGAAGAGTAGAGGCCTATTGCTGACAGCCAGCAAGAAAACAAGTACCTCAGTCCTACAATTTCAAGGAACTGAATTCTGCGAACGCCCACATGACCTTGGAAGAGGGCCTCAAGCCTCAGATGAGACAACAGCCCAGGCTGACACTTTTGGTTGCTGTCTGTGAGATCCCTGAACAGACGACCCAGTTAATCTATTATGGCTGGGCTCCTGATCCACGGAAACCATGGAACCATAAATATGTGTAGTCTAGGCCACTAAATTTGTGGTAATTTGGTACAAAACAACAGAAAACAAAGACTTTATTTAAATTATCGACATACATTCCAAGAATTATTCCTCACTACTGTTTCCTCTCTTTGGACTTAGTTCTGATTTATATGATACTTCGTTAGAACACCACACATGGGTATTATACATGGAAGATACTAAACTCAATCTTGCATTATCTGCAAAATAAATTCACTTAGAAAGAAAGATATCTTGGCTGGGTATAAGATTATTGCATTGTAATATATTTCTGAAAGTAGGCTATAGATACGATCTTATTCTTCCAGTGTTACACAGATGCATAGTGCTAGTCATTTTTTTTTCCTTTATATGTAACTTTATCCTTCTGTCTGGAAGCTTCTATTCTTGAAATTTAGGAATTTTATTAACTTACATTTAGAGGTATATATTTTTCATTACTTCTGACAGACAGTTGGTAAAATCATTCAAACTGCAGATTAAAGCGTACCTTTAATCTAGGGAAGCTTTCTTTAACTACTTTCTTTAACTGTTTTCTCTCCTTTAAATGTTTCTTTTTTCTGGAAATCCTATTATTTGCATGTTTTATCTGCTGTCTCCATGTTTCCACTGCATATCATTTTTCATCGTGGTTTCCATCTTTTTGTATCTCTGCTCTGAGGACTTTCTTCCATGTTAACACCAGCTACTAATTCAGCTCTCAACAGTGACTATCTCTACTTTCAGTTCATCTACTGACTTTTTAAACTGAAAAATTATGATTTTTAGTACCAGAAAGTCTTCTATGCTATAAGGGAATCTCTTAAAGTGCTCTTATTTCTTCTGAAAATTGTTATCCATCTACTAAAAATTTCTAGCTCACCAGAAGTTGCCACTGTTCTCAGGCATAATGCTTGAGTTTCCTCTCTCTGGTTGCTGGAGCCCCTGCTCAGGGATGGTTTTATCTCTCTTTGCCTACTCCTGACTCTAGTCAACATTCCACTCCAAGACAGGCATTAAGCATTGAGCAGTCTCTCTTCATATGGGTGCACAAAATATAACTGACAAGATGTGAGTTTTTGGTTGAAGCGATGACAGAAAGTTTCACTCCTTCTGGTTCTCTTCAGGTACAAGCACAGAATACTCACAGCTTCAAGTACAGAGAGAAACATAAAAAGCCACTCCAATCCCAAAAAGATGGGAGGTCCCATGAATCTTGACTGGCAAACATATCTTTGGAAACCATGGTGTTTTAATCCTCACACGGGCCTCTCTGTGAGTTCCACAACTCCCAGCTTTGCCTACTTACCTGTCCTAGCTAGTGCTCTGTTTAGAAGTAAACTGTATAAAAATGGGAGGAGAAGTTGCCAGGGACGCCATCTATATCACAGTTATATTTTACAGAATTCTCCACCCTGGCTTTTTAGCCTAAGTGGGATCATGCTCCCTATTATGGAGCAAATACTGAGAGGGCCACAGGATTTATAAATGGACATAAAGAAACTCAGTGGCCTATGATTTACTGCAAAATTAATGAAAACTAAATTTGTGGTTTTAATTTATCTGCCAATTAACCCAAATAATATTTCCCCCTTGCTTGAGAAAAATTAAGTTACATACATAAACAGAAGTTTTACATTATGAAAATACATAAGGAGAGAAATAATCTTACCTATTTTGTAATGTATTTTGTTCTCTAGTGTTACTTTAGATCCTTTTACTCTTGAGTCATCTGAAAAAGGCAAAAGATAATATCATGAGCAATGGCTGCTAATTCCATGGTGAGTTAAATACAGTATGTTACCTAGTCAACTTCAGTGTAGGCATTTTAAGTAAAATTTGTTCTGATAATACATTTTATTACTCCTTTGGCTTTTCACTGCTACAGAATAAAGACTAATGAAAAACAGTGTAACATTTCTCTAGATTTTGCTGCAATGACCATATCTAAAGAGCATAATAGTTAAAAATAACAAAAACAGGTTTTCTATTGCTGGTGGACTTCAGGTGAAATAAGCCACCAGGTGGATAAAAATGCAGGTTGTGATAAGAAACAATTAATATGCTAATAATGTAATCTATGATCCTTAAAGTTCTAAAATAGTACAACTGGACTGAATTTAGCAGTGTGCCAATTAGGTCAGGGGTTCTCCACTTCAGTCTACACTTAACTGCCATCAGTTCTTTCCTTTCCCAGGCACAAATGTTGTTCTCTATCAAGAGGTAGAGTCTAACTCCCTCCTTCTTGAATCTCTGCTGGCCTTAAAGACTTGCTAGACTAACAAAATGCAGCAGAAATGACATTCTGGGACTTTGAAGGCTAAGTACTAAGTACTAAGTACTAAGAAGATATGAAGGTTCAACCTGAGTCTCTTAGAACTTCACTCTGGGGAAAGATAGCGACCATATATGAGGACTGACTACTCTAAGACCCATGTTGTGAGGACACCCAAGTAACCATGTGGAAAGGCCATGCAAAGGAAAAGAGATTTTTGGGCAGCCCTCGATTGTTCCATTCACCCTGGCTGGGTGGCAAATATCTAAGTGAAGAAGTTACCCTGGACTTACAGCCTAGTTGAATTTTCAAATGACTCCAGACTCAGCAGCTTGTATTTAACTACAAACACATGAGAGAGCCCAAGAGAGAACTGCCCAGCTAAGTCAAGTCAACCCATGGAACCATGAGTGATAAATCAATTCTTGTAGTAAGCCACTAAGTTTTGAGGATGCAGTAATATGTAACTGGAACAACAATTAATGTTTGTGAATTACCTAAAATTTTTGATACAATTTTGTATGAAATATGCATTTTCTGAAAAGTAGGTCTAAGCTTTCACTACATTCTCAAATGAATCCATGATAGCAAAAGATTGTTAAGAATGATTAAATTAAATACTTTATAAAACTGCTGGCTTGGAAGAAACTCTAGTGACCATAAAATCTAATTTCCCTGTTCAGAGTAAGTAAATCTATAGAGATCAAAGAAGGAGAACTACAGGCCGATATCACTGATGAACATAGACGCAAAAATCCTCAACAAAATTCTGGCAAACCAAACACAGCAATACATCAAAAAGATTATACACCATGATCAAGTGGGATTTATATCAGGGACACAGGGATGGTTCAACATCTGCAAGTCAATCAATGTGATACACTACATTAATAAAATGAGAAACAAAAACCACATGATCATCTCAATAGATGCAGAAAAAGCATTCGACAAGATCCAACACCCATTTATGATAAAAACCCTCAATAAAATGGGTATAGAAGGAAAGTAGCTCAACATAATAAAGGCCACATATGACAAACCCACAGCCAACATCATACTCAACGGACAAAAACTGAAAGCCATCCCTCTGAGGACAGGAACAAGACAAGGGTGCCCACTTTCACCACTCCTATTCAATATAGTACTGGAGGTCTTGGCCAGAGCAATTCGGCAGGAAAAAGAAATAAAAGGAATCCAAAAGGGAATGAAGAAGTAAAACTCTCACTGTTTGCAGACGACATGATCTTATGTATAGAAAACCCCAAAGAATCCATAGGAAAACTATTAGAAATAATCAAGAGCTACAGCAAAAAGCAGGGTATAATATCAACATACATAAATCAGAAGCATTTCTATACACTAACAATGAACTAACAGAAAAAGAACTCAAGAACTCAATCCCATTCACAATCGCAACGAAAAGAATAAAATACCTTGGGATAAATTTAACCAAGGAAGTGAAAGATTTATACAATGAAAACTACAAGACTTTCTTGAAAGAAACTGACGACGACAGAAAGAGATGGAAAGACATTCCATGCACATGGATTCAAGAATAAACATAGTTAAAATGTCCATACTACCTAAAGCAATCTACAGATTCAATGCAATCCCAAATAGAATCTCAATGATATTCTTTACAGAAATTGAAGAAAGAATCCTAAAATTCATATGGGGCAACAAAAGACCGCGAATTGCTACAGCAATCCTGAGTAAGAAAAACAAAGCTGGAGGCATCATAATCCCCGATTTCAAAACATACTACAAAGCTACAGTGATCAAAACAGCATGGTACTGGTACAAAGACACATGCACAGATCAATGGAACAGAATTGAAAGCCCAGAGATAAAACCACACATCCATGGACAGCTAATCTTTGATAAAGGAGCTGAGGGCCTACAACGGAGAAAAGAAAGTCTCTTCAACAAATGGTTCTGGGAAAACTGGACAGCCACATGTAAAAGAATGAAAATTGACCATTCTTTTTCACCATTCACAAAAATAAACTCAAAATGGATCAAAGACCTAAAGATTAGGCCTGAAACAATAAGTCTTCTAGAAGAGAATATAGGCAGTACACTCTTTGACATCAGTTTCAAAAGAATCTTTTCGGACACTATAACTCCTCAGATGAGGGAAACAATAGAAAGAATAAACAAATGGGACTTCATCAGACTAAAGAGCTTCTTCAGGCAAGGGAAAACAGGATTCAAACAAAAAAACAGCCCACTAATTGGGAAAAAATATTTACAAGCTACTTATCTGACAAAGGGTTAATTTTCATGATATACAAAGAACTCACACAGGTTAACAACAAAAAAACAAACAACCCGATCAAAAAATGGGCAGAGGACATGAACAGACATTTCTCCAAAGAAGATATAAGTATGGCCAATAGACACATGAAAAGATGTTCATCATCACTAATCATCAGGGAAATGCAAATCAAAACTACACTAAGATACCACCTTACACCCGTTAGATTGGCAAAAATATCCAAAACCAAGAGTGACAAATGTTGGAGAGCTTGTGGAGAAAAAGGAACCCTCATACACTGTTGGTGGGAATGCAAACTAGTGCAACCACTATGGAAAACAGTATGGAGATTTCTCAAAAAGTTAAAAATAGAAATACCCTATGACCCAGCCATCCCACTAGTGGGTATCTATCCTAAGAACCTGAAATCAGCAATCCCAAGAGTCCCATGCACCCCTATGTTCATCGCAGCATTATTTACAATAGCCAAGACGTGGAACCAACTTACATGCCCAGAAACTGGTGATTGGATAAAGAAGATATGCTATATATACACAATGGAATACTACTCAGCCATAAAAAGGACAAAATTGTTCCATTCGCATCAACATAGATGGACCTTGATGGTATTATGTTAAGTGAAATAAGCCAGACAGAGAAAGACGAACTCTATATGACTCCACTTATAGGTGGAAGTTAACATATAGACAAGGAGAACTGATTGGTGGTTACCAGGGAAAAGTGGGGTGGGGGGAGGGCACAAAGGGTGAAGTGGTGTACCCACAACATGACTAACAATAATGTACTACTGAAATCTCACAAGGTTGTAATCTATCATAATCTTAATTAAAAAAAAAATTGCTTTTATGAAAACGCTACCTATAGTGACAATTGCAAAAAATTTGAGGGATCAGATATTTGGGGCCCTGCATGAGATAAACACTCCAATCTTTCCTCAGTGGTTTCCAGTCTTTGTACCACGTGGGGTTCTTTTCTTTCTTTCTTTTTTTTCTTTTTGGCTGTTAAATGTAGATCATGAAACCTGCATTTACATGCACAAATCAAGCAAAGAGCAAGAGAATTGTTTTCCTGGCTTAGAGTAAGAGGGACTTCAACAGGAATGGATGACGAAAGGCATTGGGACAGAGACACCTGAAACTGAACAAGAGATGCTCAAAATCGACCGTGGCACTTTGTACAAGGGACACAGTATATGAAGATAGGGACACAGATGTGGGCAAGAGCTGGGATTAAATTACTTTTCACAAATTAAAAAAAAAAAAAAAGTAGATTAGTGGATGCCTCGACATGGGGGATGTGAGAGGTGATGAAATGGAAGGTACCTGCTAAAGAATATGGAATTTCTTTCTTGGGGTGATGAAAATCTTCTAAAATTTATTGTGGTGATGGCTGCATACCACTGAATTACATACTATAAATGGGTTAACTGCATGCTATGTGAAATATACCTCAAAAAAAGTTCAAATCAAAAAAAGTTCCAATTTCCCATGCAATCCCCACTAGAACAAGTAGAGCGGGATATTCTCTGAAAACTTTCACATAGCAGTATGCCTTGGAGGCAGAGAAGGAACAAAGCAAATAAGTAAATATACTGAAGATAATGGGAGCCACCTTTCTCACTATCAGAGAAGGGGTTTATAAAAACAGAAAAGGGAAAGTCAAAGGTGTTGGACTAGAATTGGAGATACCGACGTGAATTCAAGATTTCTTGAATTCACAGAAACAGATACAAATGCTTGTGTATGTATGGTGTACATATATATATATGTGTATCTATTTCCTATCTCAGTCCACTGAGAGAGCCTATAAGCAATGATATCCCAGGAACGAGCACACTGAGTGCCCAGATCTGGGTTTCTAAATGCCATCCTCCACTAAAACAAACCAGGTTCCTTAGGAGAAAAATAACTGATTCTAGAGAAATAACTGATTCTAGAGTTGAGGCAGCTTGCTCTCAAATAGTTCAGAAAAGGCTAATTATAATAAACATGCATAAACATATATGTAGGGCAAGTAGGCAGGGAGATGGAACAAATGTTGTAAAATGTTGACAACTCTGGAATCTGGATGAAGAGGATAAGGAACTTCTGGGTAAGTCTGAAATTATTTCAAAAAAAGCAACACAGAGACAACTCTCGAATCTCAAAGATTAAAGAATCCTAAGAGCATGGAAATGAAAGAAAACACGTTATCTACAATGGAAAAAAGAAGTAAGGCTGGCTTCAAATTTTCTACTCATAAGCATTAGATATGGTGAGTCAAAAGAGCAATAGCCAGATAGTTTAAAGGAAAATGGATTATGAATCAAGACTCTTTTTACTATTCAACTGGTTGTTCACTGTGTTTAAAAAAAAAAATCCTGAGTCCTTGTGAGCCTATGTAAGAATGTCTACCAACTTTACAAAGAGGTAACAAGCATATCTGTTACGACAATAAGTATAAATGTGCTAAACACTAAAGGAAAAAATACTGATAGAGCCAGTTAAAAATAAAAATTCAATCACGTGCTATTTCTAAGTCACTTTGTTTTAGTTCTGTAAGAAAGGTTAAGTGAAAGGATGAACAAAGATCTACGAAACAACAAATCAAAAGAAAGCAGGGGTCACAATATTAATATCCAACAAAACAGACTACAAGGTAAAAGCATTTTAACAGGATCAAGAGATAAATCTGACCGAAGCAGGTACATTCCCTATGAAGGCTTACATGCTCAATAATAGTGCTGAAACATACAAAGCAAACACTGCAGGAAACAGAAGGAGAAAGAGACCGACCATTGCAAGGAAGCACTTTACTGCAATTCTGGCAGTCCTTAACAGACTTCACAAATCAAAAGTAAGGATACAAAGGATCGGAATAGTGTCAAATGTAACACCTCCAAATCTAAGATTCTGGTCTTTTCCCCAAAATCTGCTCCTTTCCTAGCAGTCTCCAAATCAAGTAACAGCAAAGCCATTCTTTCAGGTGCTCAGGCCAAAAATCTTCAAATTATCCTTGATACCTCTTTCTCTTACCCCCATATCCCACCCATCGGAAAATCTAGTTGACTCTACCTCCAAAAATACCTAAAATTCTACTACTGCTCTCCACCTTCCACTGATATCACTCTAGTCCAAGCCGCCATCACTCGGAGTATTACTATCCCACCAACTGGCCTCCCTGCTTCCAACCTTACACTAGTCCCTTCAAACTCCTCAGTTCATCCCTCACACAGCAGCCACAGAGATTCTGTTTCCAGGTCTGTCATGGCTCTCCTCTGCTCATAACCCTCTAAGGGCTTCCCAACTCTCTTAATAAAAGCCAAAAATCCTTACAATAGCCTTTAATATCCTATGTGATCTTTCATTCTTGTTACCTCATGACATCATCTCCTCCTACTCTATCCCTCTCTTCCTCTGCTCTAGCCCTCCTAGTCTCCTCTGTGTTTCTGGATCAGAAAAGACTCTTTATCATATCAGAAACTTTGCCCTTGATCTTCCCTGTGTCTGGGGCACTACTTCCCCAAAGAGCTGCTTGATTTGTTTTCTCATCTCTTTTATATCTTTGCCCAAATGATCAATTCCTCACTGAGGCCTTTTCTGCCAATCCACCTAAATATATAACCCCCATTTCCCAGCCCAAAATCCCTGCCTTATTTTTCTACTCTCAATATCCAACAACTCCTAAGTTCTGCTATCTTTTTTTACTGTCTTTCATCCTGGCCTCCCATAGAAAGTAAGCTCCAGGAGGGTAGAAACTTCATCACTACTACCTACATCCCTAGCTCCTAGAAGAAAATATTGTAAGTATTCCACAATATTCCATAAATATTTTAAAATTCCATAAATATTCAAAGTATATTCAAAAATGCATATCCACTTATATTATCAACAAAATTATGAGTGGATATACATATTTTTAAATCCTTATCTATACACAAAAAAAATTACATTCTTTTTCAAGATTTTTATTCTTCCATGAGGCTTATGTGTTCTAAGTATGCTCTAGAACACAAAAAAAACTTCAATAAATTCAAAGAATAAATAACACAAGCCAAAGTTCCCTAGATCAATAAAATGAAACTAGAAATTATCAACAAAGAGCAAAACAAAACACAACTTTACTTAGACTAACGGCCAACGTTGCATATTTATCATATGTCAGGTATTAAACTAAGCAAGGAATGTGTATTCATCCTGAGATCCATCTATGGGATTGGAACTGATTTCACCATTTTATAGGTAAGGTAAATCTAAAAACACTGAAACTTCTTACTCAAGATAACATAGGTAACAAGTGATAGAACTGGATTCAATCCCAGGTTCCTGACTCTGGAGACCAAAGCTCTTGACTAATGTTCTTTTAAATAACTGCTGGGTCAAAGAAAAATCACTATAATTTAGAGTACGCTACTACAAAAACATTATGTAAAAAAAAAAAAAACTATAAAATTAAGCCAAAACTATACTCAGGAACGTTCACTGCTTTTTCTTTACCACATAAAAAGAAAAAAATAAATATAGAAAGCATTCAACTTAGAGGAGAAAAAGAATAAAATAAATCTAAACACAGGGAGAAAAAAGAATTTAAAAGGAAAAAGAATTAGCAAATTAAGAAACAAAAAACAGTATAACAGATTATATTCCAAGCACACATTCTTTCGGTGCTTTTCTTAACGGCATATTCTTTTACATTCTTTTCTTAATGGCATAAAAAATTACAAAACTCTCTATTAAAAGGCATTTTTAAAACTTTATTATGGGAAAGTTTCAAACATATTCAAAATAGAGAAAATAGTATAATGAACCTGACATAGCCATCACTCAGCTTCATTAATCAACAAAACATGGCTAATCTTGCTTCATTTATACCCTTATCAGCTTAACACTTTTTTCTTAAAGATTGGCACCTGAGCTGACAACTGTTGCCAATCTTCTTTTTTTTTTCCGCTTTTTCTCCCCAAAACCCCCCAGTATATAGTTGTATATTTTAGTTGTGGGTCCTTCAACTTGTGGCATGTGGGACGCCACCTCAGCATGGCCTAATGAGCGGTACCATGTCCACGCCCAGAATCCAAACCAGCGACACTCTGGGCCACCGAAGCGGAGCACACAAACTTAACCACTCGGCCACAAGGCTGGCCCCTTAGCCTTACATTTTTAAATACTAAGGTAGATATCTTAAGTGCCAATTATTTCATTATATCCCACTTCACGGAAAGAACTGTCACTCATCTCTCATTCTTTTTCTGATTCTTATTTCCCTCCCTCTTTCTCTCTCACCTAAGTATAAGGTCTTACAAATCTCTGAACATACGGTAATGTTCTTAAGAGTGAATCCTCAATACACATTTGCCATTGATGATAATTTAAACAAAACATAGCACACTTTACTCCATATGCATAATGCCATAAAAATCAAGACAGCAGAAAATAAACAATAACTTACCTGAACTTTCCTGAACTTCCTTATCAACCACTTCAGAATTATTCATTTCAGACGTTAAATAATTCTTGGGAGTGGAAGGTCCACTTAGGAAAAAAAAAAGTAAACCATAAAATTTGTGCTTTTATAATACATGTATCTAATGTATCTACCTTAATGGTATTTTTCTCCTAAAACTGCCACAGGTTTCTTTTTTATGAAACCAATAGTGATGTTATAGGTCACCAATAATATACTTACTTGCTGCACAAAACAAAGAATCTACAATTTAATCCCATAATTGACTGTCAAACACGATACAGAATTTTATAACCTTTTAAACTAATTCATGAATCAGTTGTGAATTTAAGTCAACACAAATAACATTCTTCAATAAAAATAAAATTATAAGAACTAAAATTAGACATAAATCAGCTTATCGTAATTTTTCATAAAAACTATAGCCAAAAACAAATGGAATTTAAAATGTAGTCCAGAAATTGTTCAGAGATGATTCAGCTTATCCCAGTCCTAGATCCCTTTCCTCCTATTATGAAGCCCGGATCGGTCTAGTGGTCACAACCCACCAAATAGTAACAAAATCTTAACCATTCTTTAAAAGTCTGAGAATTGCTATAATTTACCATTTCTTCATTTTAAAAAAGGGTATATGACTTCATATATTGTAAGAGTAGGTTAATTTGATTTGCTCACTGAGTGTGCATGCTCTAAACATATATCCACAAATTCTTAGATACTCCTCCTTTCAAGACATAGAGCCTAATTCCCCTCTCCCTGAATGTGGTCTGGACTTAGTGACTTGTTTGTTAATAGAAAAAAGTGGAAGTGACAGCATGCAACTTCAGAGACTAGGTCATTAAAAGGCATTATGACCTGATTGTAGTCATACTTTGTTTTGGATCACTCACTTTGTGGGAAGCCAGCTTCCATACTGAACAGCCCTATGAAGAGTGCCACATGACAAAGAACTGGGGCCTCCAGCTAAAAATCATGTGAACGAGCTATCTTATAAGTAGATCCACTAGTTCCAGTCAAGTCCTTCAAAGGACTGCAAACCAGACAAACATCTTAAATGCAAACACCTCATGAGAATCCCTGAGCCAGAACTAGCCAGCTAAGCCTCTCCTAAATTTGTGACCCACAGAAACTATGAAACAATAAATGTTTGGAAGTCACTACTAAGTTTGGGGTAATTTGTTACACAGCAATGAGTAACTAATATAGTGAGTAAATCCTATTATCTTTAGCACACACATATACCTTTCTTCCAAAACTGAAGTCTTAGGCTCTCCAGAATCCAAGTTAAACTCTGCTGGTGTCTTGCATGTATATCCACTGGTCTGAGACTTCAGATGAACATTTTGTGAAGTCATAACATTAGCTTGATCCTTTGGGCTTCCTGTATCTCTATTAAAATGAAAAATGTATAATTATTTACATTTCTTCATAAAATATTTCTATCAGAAACAAAACACAGGTGGGTAGACAACATAATATTGACTATAAAAAATATCAGATAACCCTGTTCAGGTCCTAGGACTTACAGCTAGCCCAGGAAGGAAATTTGATTCTAGAACCTACCTGATAAGAGAAATGGTACAGACCTGGTCTAAGATGGAAGGGATGACAGGAAGACACTGGGAGACATTACCTACAGGTTCTTATGATGTATACTGCACAACTAAGCTATCACAATTTTTTTGGGAAATCCACAAACAATAGAAATTGTTTTCTTTGACATCCCTTGTCAGCCTACTGAGGAACAGTAGGGTACTCAGAGGGACTCAGGCCCATCTCTTTGGTAGCTACCAGCTAACTAGTTTACCCCCAATATATGCAAACAAGGTACACTATTTCCAGACTGCATAATTTTCTCTTCTCTCTTACAAATCCTATGTTTTAATTTGTTTCTCGAATCAGTCTACCAGCCTACTCTTACCATATGTGAGAAAATAATTTGCATCCAATATAACTAAAACACATGCAAACTTTTGAGTATTCTTTGATAATTTATTTCTGGAGGTTCTAATGTCCAAGTCCTACCATCAAAGTCAAAAGAAATAAAAGGGATTATAACCATGAACAATTATATGCCAACAAGTTAGGTAACTCTAGGACAAATTGCAAGAAACATACAAATTACCAAAACTGATTGAAGAAGAAATAAACTATCTCAAAAGACCTATAACAAGAGAACGAATGAGTAATCAGAAAACTACCAAGTGGCCGTCCCCATGGTGTAGTGGTTAAGTTTGGCATGATCTGCTTCTGCGGCCCGGGTTCACAGGTTTGAATCCCAGGCGTAGACCTATACCACTTGTCAGCCATGGCAGCTGTGGCAGCAACCCACATACAAAATAGAGGAAGACTGGCACAGATGTTAGCTCAGGGTGAATCTTCCTCAGCAAAAAAACCCCACAAAAAACCCACAACTACCCAGAAAGAAAAGCCCAGATCTAGATGGTTTCACTGCTGAATTCTACTAAGCATTCAAAGAATACAAATCCTTCACAAACTCTTAAAAAAAAAATATTACTTCTCAACTCACTTTATGAAGCCAGTATTATCGAGATACCAAAATTAGACAGATATCAGAAGAAAACTACAAACCAAAAAACTCAACAATATACTAACAAACTATATCTACTAACTTATTAAATAGAATTATACATCATGACCAAATGGGATTTATACCAGAGATGTAAGCTTGGTTTAATATCCAAAAACCAATTAATGTAATACATCACATCAGTAATAAGCAAAAATCACATGATTATCTCAATAGCTATAAAAAAAGCACCTAACAAAATCCAACATGTTTTCATGATAAAAACACTCAACAAACTACAAATAGAAGGGAATCTCTCCAACCTGATAAAGGGCATCTATGAAAAACTCACAGCTAACAACATACTGACTGGTGAAAGACTAAATAAATTCTTTCCCCTTCAGATTAGGAAAAAGACAAGGAAGTCTGCTACTGCCTCTTCTATTGAACACTGTACTGAAGATTTTAGCCAGGGCGATTAGGCAAGAAAAAGAAATAAAAAGCACCCAGATTGAAAAGGAAGAGGTAAAACTATCTCTATTCACAAATGACATGATCTCGTACTCAGAAAATCTTACAAAATCCACTAAAGAGCTACCAGAACTAATAAATGAGTGCAGCAAGGTTGCAAGATACAAGATCAATATACAAAAGTCAATTCTACTTCTATACACTTGCAGTAAACCACCCAAAAATAAAATTTAAAACACAATTCCATTCACAATAGCATCAAAAGGAATAAAATACTTACAAATGAATTTAACAAAAGGAGCGTAAAACTTATGCTCTGAAAACATTGTTGAAAGAAATTAAAGAAGATCTCAATAAATGGAAAAACATCCCACGTACATGGATCAACAGATTTATTGTTAAGATGGCAATATTCCCCAAATTCATACATAGATTCAACACAATCCCTATTAGAATCCCAACTGATGTCTGTATAAATTGACACGCTGATTCTAAAATTTATATGGAATTGCAAGGGACTCAGAATAGCCAAAACAATCCTGAAAAGGAAGAATAAAGGGAACTCACACTTCTTGATTTCAAAACTTACTGCAAAGCAATGGTAACCAAGACACTCGAGTACTGAAATAAGGACTGATACATAGATCAACAGAATAAAACTGAGAATCTAGAAATAAACTCAACATCTATAGTCAACTGATTTTTAACAATAGTGCCAAGACCATTCAAAGGGGAAAAAAATAGTCTTTTCAACAGTTATGGGACAAGTGGATAGTCACATGCAAAAGAATAAAACTGGACTCTTACTTCACAGCATATATAAAAATTAACTTGAAAAGGATCAAAGACCTAAATGTAAGAGTTAAAATTTTAAAACTCTGAGAAGAAAAGACAGGGGCAAATCATCATGAACTTGGATTGAGTAAAGGATTCTTAGATATGACACCAAAAGCACACGCAACAAAAGATAAAATGGACTTTATCAAAATTTAAAACTTTTGTGCTTCAAAGGACACCTTTAAGAAAGCAAGAGGCAAGCCTGGTGGTGTAGTAGGTTAAGTTCACACACTCCACTTCAGCAGCCTGGGATTTGCCAGTTTGGATCCTGGGCAGGGACCTACACACCACTCATCAGGCCATGCTGTAGTGGCATCCCACATAGAAGAACTAAAAGGACTTACAACTAGCATATATGACTATATACTGGGGCTTTGGGGAGGGAAAAAAGTGGAAGATTGGCAACAGATGTTAGCTTAGGACCAATCTTCCTCTCCAAACAGTGTATCTTTAGAAAAAAAAAAAGCAAGTTAAAAGATGACCCACAAAATAGGAGAAAGTATCTGCAAATCATTTATTTTACAAGGGACTTGTACCTAAAATATTCAGACCTCTTAGAACTCAAAAAAAGACAACCCAATTAAAAATCGGGCAAAGGGGAGAGAGGTGGAGCAAAATGGTGGAGTGACCTGACCCGCAACTCTCTCCCCTCCAAAGTACAACAAAGGACTGAAAAAAAAGAACCTGAATTTCAGCTAGTGAACCTAATGCCAGGACTCAGAGACCTACAGTATCAAAAGACAGAGGATGGAGCCCCTGCTGCCCACCTCAGAGGAGGTGGAACAGGGTAGGAGAGAACTTCGCTCCCTCCCCTAGAACGCGGGATCGCCACACGGGTCCGTGAAGGAGCAGGGGAGGGGTGGCATGACCAGGGGATCGTCTAGGACTCCTGCCCCTGGTACAGTGGAAACCCGCTGACGGGGAAAAGCTTCCGTGCGCGGGGACCCCATAAACCCAGGGCCCCGGGAGACCAGAGAACAGAACTGATCGAATCCAGATCTGTGCGCGAGATAAACTGCCCCCGGCCCCACCCCCTGCCCCAAAACCGCACTGGGCGCCACCGTCTTGCCCGAAGGCAGAGAGCTCAGAACGCGTGGCACTCGACCCCTATCTAGGGGCGACAGGCTATAACTGCAACCGAATTCTACCACCATGCGAAAAAACCGCTCCTCTACCATCCAGCAATTTATAAAAGCCCCAGACCAGAAGGAAAATAATAAAAACACAGAACTAAGTCCTGAGGACTTGGAAATAGGTAAACTAAGTAAAAATGAGTTCAGAGCAGCTATAATCAAAAAATTCAATGAGGTAGAGAGAAAGATAGAGAAACAAGCCAAGTTCTGGAGTTACTTCACAAAAGAGATTGAAATTATAAAGAAGAATCAAACAGAATTACTAGAGGCGAAAAACACAATGGACCAGATAAAACAGAATACGGATTCCCTGAATGCCCAGGTAGACTCCATAGAAGAGCAAATTAGCATAATCAAAGATAGACAGGCTGAATGGCTCCAGACAGAGGAACAAAGAGAACTAAGGATTAAAAGGAATGAGGAAAGTATTAGATAGCAGATTCAATGAGGAGAAAGAACTTAAGGATCATAGGAATTCCCAAGAACGTGGAAAAGGAAAATGGAGCAGAAAGTGTGCTTAATGAAATTATAGAAGAGAACTTCCCAAATATACAGATTGAGGGAGAAATGTGTGTAGAGGAAGTTTTCAGATCTCCTAGATTTGTCAATGTAAAAAGACCTACTGCAAGGCATATAGTAGTACAAATGGCAAAAATGAATGACAAAGAAAGAATACTCAGGGCTGCAAGATGAAAGAGAATAACCTACAAAGGAGCTCCTATCAGACTTTCAGCGGATTTCTCTGCAGAAACATTACAAGCTAGGAGAGAATGGAGTGACATATTCAAAACTTTAAAAGATAAAAATCTTCAGCCAAGAATACTCTATCCAGCAAGAATATCCTTCAGATATGAGGGAGAAATTAAATCTTTTCCAGACAAACAAAAGTTAAGGGAATTTGTAATGAAAAGTCCTCCACTACAAGAAATCTTCAAGAAGGCTCTCATACCTGAAAAAAGAAAAAGGGGAGAAAGGGGTCACAAACCACAGAGTAGGGAGACAGATAAATAGAACCAGAATAGGATAGCAAATATTCAACTGTAGCATTAGGATAAAGGTAAGGAAACTACCAAAGCAAAGACGATCTTATCACTCTAACTACACACTAATAACACAAGTTGGAATAAGAAATGAAAATAATAATTTAGGAAGGGAAGAGCAAAGGGGCTAAATTAGTCTAGGCAAAGTAAGTAAGAGACCACCAGACAATAGACTCTATTATACACGAGATTCTAAATACAAACTTCAGGGTAGCCACTAAACTAAAAAACAGAACAGAGCCACAAAACATAAATAAGGAAAAATCTAAGAAACCCAGCATAAGAAATTGCAGTATCAAATTGGGTAGGATAAAGCACACAGGAAGAGAAAAGCAGGAAAGCCACATAATGAGCAACAGATTGACAGCTTTAAGTCCACATGCATCAATAATCACACTCAATGTAAACAGACTGAACTCTCCAATAAAAAGACACAGAGTGGCAAAATGGATTAAAGAACAAGATCCAACAATTGGTTGCCTCCAGGAAACACACCTCAGCCCCAAGGACAAACACAGGCTCAGAGTGAAGGGGTGGAGAACAATACTTCAAGCTAATAGCAAGGAAAAAAAAGCAGGTGTTGGAATTCTTATATCAGACATAGTGGATTTCAAAATAAGACAGGTAAAGAGAGACACACAGGGACAATATATAATGATCAAAGGGACACTTCATCAAGAAGAAATAACGCTCATAAATATCTATGCACCCAACATAGGAGCACCAAGGTTCATAAAGCAACTATTAGCAGACCTAAAGGAAGATGTTAAAAACAACACAATGATAGTAGGGGACCTCAGCACCCCACTCACATCAATGGACAGGACAGATCATCCAGACAGAAAATCAACAAAGAAATAGAGGAGCTAAATGAAAAACTAAAACAATTGGACTTAATAGACATATATAGATCACTTCATCCTAAAACAGCAGAATACACATTCTTCTTAAGTGCACATGGGACATTCTCAAGGACAGACCATATGTTGGGAAACAAGGCAAGTCTCTACAAATTGAAAAAAATTGAAATAATAACAAGCATCTTCTCCAATCATAATGCTATAAGGCTAGAAATTAATTACAAGAAAAAAGCTGAGAAAGGCACAAAGATGTGGAGACTAAACAATACACTACTGAACAAGCAATGGATCATTGAAGAAATTAAAAAAGAAATCAAAAAGTACCTGGAAACAAATGAAAATGATAACATGCCATACCAACTCATATGGGATACAGCAAAAGCTGTATTAAGAGGAAAATTCATCGCAATACAGGCACATCTTAACAAACAAGAAAAATCCCAAATAAGCAATCTTAAACTACACCTAACCGAACTAGAGAAAGAAGAACAAATAAAGCCCAAAGTCAGCAGAAGGAGAGAAATAATAAAAATCAGAGCAGAAATAAATACTATTGAAACAAAAAAGGCGGTAGAAAGGATCAATGAAACAAAGAGCTGGTTCTTTGAGAAGATAAATAAAATTGACAAACCCCTAGCCAGACTTACAAAGAAAAAAAGGGAGAAAGCTCAAATAAACAAAATCAGAAATGAAAGAGGGGAAACAACAACAGACTGCAGAAATACAACGGATTATAAGAGAATACTACGAAAAACTCTATGCTAACAGAATGGATAACCTAGAGGAAATGAATAAATTCTTAGACTCCTACAATCTCCCAAAGTTCACTCAAGAAGAAGCAGACAATTTGAACAGACCAATCACAAGGAAAAAGATTGAAACAGCAATCAAAAACATCCCAAAGAATAAAACCCCAGGACCAGATGGCTTCCCTAGGGAATTCTACCAAACTTTCAGAGAGGATTTAATACCTATCCTTTTCAAGCTATTCCAAAAATGAGGGAGGATGGAACACTTCCTAACACATTCTATGAGGCCAACATCACACTGATACCAAAGCCTGACAAGGACACCACGAAAAAAGATAACTACAGGCCAATATCACTGATGAACACAGATGCAAAAATTCTAAACAAAATTTTGGCCACCAGAATTCAGCAATTCATCAAAAGGATCATACATCATGATCAAGTGGGATTCACACCAGGGACACAGGGATGGTTCAACATCTGCAAATCAGTCAACGTGATACACCACATCAACAAATTGAGGAATAAAAACCACATGATCATCTCAATAGATGCAGAGAAAGCATTTGACAAGATCCAACAGCCATTTATGATAAAAACTCTGAACAAAATGGGCATAGAAGGGAACTGCCTCAACATAACAAAAGCCATATATGACAAACCCACAGCCAACATCATACTTAATGGGCAAAACCTGAGTGCCATCCCCCTGAAAACAGGAATGAGACAAGGATGCCCTCTATCACCACTCTTATTTAACATAGTACTGGAGGTCCTGGACGGAGCAATCAAAAGCAAGAAAAAGGAATAAAAGGAATCCAAATAGGGAGGGAAGAAGTGAAACTCTCGCTGTTTGCAGACAACATGATCTTATATATAGAAAACCCCAAAGAATCCACTGGAAAACTCTTAGAAGTAATCAACAACTACAGCAAAGTTGCAGGATATAAAATCAATTTGCGTAAATCAGTAGCATTTCTATATTCTAATAACGAACTAACAGAAAAAGAACTCAAGAACACAATACCATTCACAATCGCTACAAAAAGGATAAAATACCTGGGGGTAAATTTAACTAAGGAAGTGAAGGACCTATATAATGAAAATTACAAGGCCTTTCTGAGAGAATTGGATGACAACATAAGGAGATGGAAAGACATTCCACGTACATGGATTGGAAGAATAATAAACATAGTTAAAATGTCCCTTCTACCTAAAGCAATCTACAGATTCAACGCCATCCCAATCAGAATCCCAATGACATTCTTTACAGAATTAGAACAAAGAATCCTAAAATTTATATGGGGCAACAAAAGACCCCGAATTGCTAAAGCAATCCTGAGAAAAAAGAACAAAATGGGAGGCATCACAATCCCTGACTTCAAAACTTACTACAAAGTTACAGTAATCAAAACAGCATGGTACTGGTACAAAAACAGGTGCACAGACCAATGGAACAGAAGTGAAAGCCCAGAAATAAAACCACACATCTATGGACAGCTTATCTTTGACAAAGGAGCTGAGAGGATACAATGGAGAAAAGAAAGTCTTTTCAACAAATGGTGCTGGGAAAACTAGAAAGCCATATGTAAAAGAATGAAAATTGACCATTCTTTTTCACCATTCACCAAAATAAACTCAAAATAGATCAAAGACCTAAAGGTGAGACCTGAAACCATAAGGCTCCTAGAAGAAAACGTAGGCAATACACTCTTTGACATCAGTATTAAAAAGACCTTTTCAGACACCATGTCTTCTCAGAGAAGGGAAACAATAGAAAGAATAAACAAATGGGACTTCATCAGACTAAAGAGCCTCTTCAAGGCAAATGAAAACAGGATTGAAACAAAAAAACAACCCACTAACTGGGAAAAAATATTTGCAAGTCATATATCTGACAAAGGCTTAATATCCATATTATATAAAGAACTCTCACAACTCAACAAAAAAAAATCAAACAACCCGATCAAAAAATGGACTGGAGACATGAACAGACATTTCTCCAAAGAAGATATACAGATGGCCAATAGGCACATGAAAAGACGCTCATCATCGCTGATCATCAGGGAAATGCAAATCAAAACTATACTAAGATATCACCTTACACCCATTAGAATGACAAAAATATCTAAATCTAATAGTAACAAATGTTGGAGAGGTGGTGGAGAGAATGGAACCCTCATACACTGCGGGTGGGAATGCAAACTGGTGCAGCCACTATGGAAAACAGTATGGAGATTCCTCAAAAAATTAAAAATAGAACTACCATACGATCCAGCCATTCTACTACTGGGTATCTATCCAAAGAGCTTGAAGTCAGCAATTCCAAAAGTCCTATGCACCCCAATGTTCATTGCAGCATTATTTACAATAGCCAAGACATGGAAGCAACCTAAGTGCCCATCAACAGATGAATGGATAAAGAAGTTGTGGTATATATATACAACAGAATACTACTCAGCTTCAAAACAGAACAAAATCATCCCACTTGCAGCAACATGGAGGGAGCTTGAGGGAATTATGTTAAGTGAAATAAGCCAGTTAGAGAAGGATAATCTCTGTATGACTCCACTCATATGAGGAATTTAAAAATGTGGACAAAGAGAACAGATTAGTGGCTACCAGGGGAAAGTTGGGGTGTGGGGTGGGCACAAAGGGTGAAGTGGTACACCTACAACACGAATGACAAACATTAATGTACAACTGAAATCACACAAGATTGTAACCTACCATTAACTCAATAAAATAAAAAGTTAGGCAAAGGATCTGAACAGATCTTTCTCTAAAGATATGCAAATGACCAATAAGCATATGAAAAGATGCTCAACATCATTAATCATCTAGGAAATGCAAACGAAAACCACAATGAGATACCACTTCATACCAACCAGGATGGCTGTAATCAAAAAGTCAGATAATAACAAATGCTGACAAGAATGTGGAGATATTGGAACCTTCACCCACTGCTGATAGGAACGTAAAATGGTGCAGATGCTTTGGAAAACAGTCTTGCAGTTCCTCAAACAATGAGTTACTATGATTCAGCAATTCTACTCCTAGGTATATATCCAAGAGAAGTGAAAACATATGTCCACATAGAAACTTACAAATGTTTATCCCAGCATTATTCATAACAGCCAAAGGTAGAAACAACCAAAACATCCGTCAATAATGTATGGATAAACACAACACAGTATAAAATATTATTTAGCCATAAAAAGAAATGAAGTACTGACACATGCTACAACATGAATGAAACTTGAAAATATTATGCAAACTGAAAGAAGCCAGTACAAAAAAACTCATACTATATGATTTCATTCATATGGAAGTCTAGAATAGAGAAATCTATAGACAGAAAGCAGATTAGTGGTTGCTTAGGGCTATGGGGGAGATGATAGTTAAAGGATACTGGTTTCTTTGTGAGGTGATGAAAATGTTCTAAAATTGACTATATTGGTAGTTTGCATCTATCTGTGAATATACTAAAAACCACTGAATTGTACACATTTCATGAGTGAATTGTATGACATGTGAGTTATCCCTCAATAAAGCTATTAAAAAAATCTAATGTAGTAAGCTTCTATTCCAACTGGCTTATAGAAATAACATAAAAATTAAGTGCTTATATAAATTCAAAATGAGAGAAACTCAGGGGAAATGGCTTATGCTTTAAATGCACTAGCTCTTTTTTTTCCTGAAAGATTTTAATAGGGAAAAAGAGTGTTAGCTCATAGTTTAATTAATGACCATTATTATGTTATTATGAGAAGCAAAAAATATCACTTTCAAACAAGTTATAAGTTTTAATACCTGCTATATACTTGTATAGAGGAAAAGTAGCTCATGTAATATTTCTAATCAGGAAGAATCCTTAGACAAATTAGATTAGTTTATTAACTTTGGCTTAAAAACTATCATCTGTCTCCTCCCTGATTTCACCACTGTGTGTGTGTTCTAGTACTGAATATTCTAGTACTGAAAAGGTTTGAATTTATTTTCCCAAAAGAAACCTAATATCAGCTTAAATTGTGTTTTCAAAAACCCTTAGTTAACTTTAAGACTTCAGATTAGTATTAAATTGTACTAATTAATAATTAATCTTTGGGTATGACAAATATATGAAAAGTAAAAGGATAGATTAGAGTATACGAAGAAGTCATTTGGTTTAAAACTAATTCAGCCTGACCTTGTTTTTCCAAAAGCGCCTGATGTGGCCTGTTGAACGTGCACTGTACATCTGCTTTAAACATTTACTATGTCCCAAAGACAAGAACACTGCCCCTAAAGACAGGGATGTAACTTTCCCCAATATCAGCATTTCTTTAAGGATAAGCATTTCTTCCTGGAAACTAAGGATTAATTACCGACCTGCTGTGCAAGTTAAGCATCTGTGACAGCAGTAAAAGAGACGATCGTGTCACATGTGATGTATGCTCTTGTTCCAAGACAGTATGTATAAGCACTCTGTACACTCCACTTCTTTGGTGCCCTTCCTTCCTTAGGGAAGGAAGGCCCCAGGCTACAGTCCTCTGAACCGGCTCATAATAAACTTACCCCAATTTTGATGTATGGATTGACTATGCATTATTTGCATTGACAGATATCCGGATAATTTGCACAATAAAAAATACAAAACTGGTTTCTAAACATAGTTTTAATTTACCTCTTTCTCATACATTTTAAAACGGCCATCAATTAGGCTAAAGGATGTACCAATGCCTTTGGATGTTAATATACAATTCATGTTAGCCACTTTGAAAACAATGTTACAAGGCTTAGGTAATGTGCACCTGGGGACAGCAATAGCTAGACAGTTCTTGATTGCCTATTTTCAAATATCCCCACTACCTGGAGGAAACAGAAGTTGGTTGCTTTGAGGGTCAAAATACTTGAGACTAGGCTAAATACAACAATTACAAAGAAATGCAAATACACAAAGTAATGAATATGTTTTGTCTATCAAAGGAATTCTTGCACTTTATCAAGAAAGTAGAATTGATACAAAACATATACTATCTTATTTAATAAGATTATGTTAAAGCTGATATCAAAAAACATTTTTCATCTACTTATATATGTACATACGTTTAAACACATATATAAGCATATATTAAGATCAATTTTTAAACAGCTTATCAACAATAGAGAAAAAAATCATTATAAAAGATGGATCTCTTAAAATACCTTTTTGGCATCTCTGTCATGCTTTAAACCATTTTTAACACAAGTTCCTCACTTTCAAAAATGCTCACTTTTGTTACTGATGCACGTTTTAAACATTATCACTATAAAAAAGACTATAATCATTTACCTGCTTTTAGGAACCTATGACATATTTATATTTTAATGTAATAACCCAGTTTTCTCTGACAAGTTTTTTTTTTGCCTTTTCTGAATATTGAACAATAAAACTGTTAACATGCCTTTTATATCTAAATTATCTTTGAGCTTTCCATAAGAACCATTTGGTAACCACAACGATTTATCTTTTCACCTTATGACAGGTAGAATATCAAAATTATTAACATGTTTGCTCTCCTATGCATATTAAGTAGCTTAAGGACTACACAGGCTGACTAAACAAATATCTCAAAGATCTTTGTATGAATCCAGATGCCCAACAGGCTTTCTTTTTTTCTTTTTAAAGATTGGCACCTGAGCTAACATCTGTTGCCAATGTTCTCTTTTTTTCTTCTTCTTCTTCTTCTTCTTCTCCCCAAACACCCCAGTACATAGTTATATGTTCTATTTGTAGGTCCTTCAGGCTCTGCTATATGCGACGCCACCTCAGCATGGCTTGATGAGCGGTGGTAGGTCTATGCCCAGGATCCAAACCAGCAAAACCCTGGGCAACCAAAGCAGAGCACGTGAACTTAACCACTTGGCCACAGGGCCAGCCCTCAAATAGGTTTTCTTTTTTTTTTTTTTGCGAGGGAGGTGGGACCATCCCTTTCTTTTTTTTTTTTAAAGATTTTATTTTTCCTTTTTCTCCCCAAAGCCCCCCAGTACATAGTTGTATATTCTTCGTTGTGGGTCCTTCTAGTTGTGGCATGTGGGACGCTGCCTCAGCGTGGCCTGATGAGCAGTGCCATGTCCGCGCCCAGGATTCGAACCAACGAAACACTGGGCCGCCCGCAGCAGAGCGCGCGAACCCAACCACTCGGCCACGGGGCCAGCCCCTCAAATAGGCTTTCTTAAGCAAACATTGTAGCAACTATCAACTCTGGATATTTCTAATTGGACTAACTGCTCACTGTGCACAAAAAATAATGCTTATTTTAGGAATACAGTTCAAATTTAGAAACTTAATGTAAATTAATCTTACCTTAACATTTCTCTCAACCCATAGCTAAGGCTTCTCTGCCTTGTTACTAAAACATTGATTTATTTTTATTAACACATTCAAGTAAAAACAACTGGTGTACTAGTCAGAAGGCTTAAGTATCCAAGGACACACTATTTAATCTATGTGGACCTTCCTCATATGTAAAAATGGAGCTAATAACTAACTGTCCTATCCACTTCTCAAGAGTCTTATGCAAATTAAGTGATATAAGACAGAAGCTGATATAAATACAGGCACATCTCATTTTATTGCGCTTCGTGGATATTGCATCTTTTACAAACTGAAGGTTTGTGGCAACCCTGCGTCAACCAAGTCTCTCAGTACATTTTTCCACAGCATTTGCTCACTTCATTTCTCTGTGTCACATTTTGGTAATTCTCGCACTATTTCAAACTTTTTCATTATTATTATATTTGTTATGGTGATCTGTGATCTGAGATATTTGATGTTACTATTTTAATTGATTTGGGGTACCATGAACCATGCCCTTATAAAATGACAAACTTAATCGATAAATGGTGTATGTTCTGACTGCTCCACCTACCGGCTGTTCCCTCCACCCCTCCTGAGGCTCCCTATAATCTGAGACACATAAATATTGAAATTAGGCCAATTAATAACACTACACTGGCCTCGAAGTGTTCAAGTGAAAGGAAGAGTCACACATCTCTGACTTGAAATCAAAAGCTAGAAATGATTAAGCTTAGTGAGGAAGGCATGTTGAAAGCCGAAATAGGCCAAAGCTAGGCCTCCTGCACCAAACAATCAGCCAAGCTGTGAATGCAAAGGAAGAAGTCTTGAAGGAAATTAAAAGTGCTACTTCAGTGAACACGTAAACAGTAAGAAAGAGAAACTGCCTTACTGCTGACATAAAAAAAGTTTTAGTGGTCTGGACAAAAGATCAAATCAGCCACAAAATTCCCTTAAGCCAAAGCCTAACCCAGAGCAAGGCTCTAACTCTCTTCAATTCTATGAAGGCTGAAAGTGGTGAGGAAGCCACAGAAGAAAAGTGTGAGGCTAGCAGAGGTTGGTCCATGAGGTTTAAGGAAAGAAGCCATCTCCATAACATCAAAGTGCAAGGTGAAGCCACAAGTGCTGATATAGAAGCTGCAGCAAGTTATCCAGAAGATCTAGCTCAGATCATTAATGAAGGTGGCTACACTAAACAACAGATTTTTCAGTGTAGATGAAACAGACATATTGGAAAAAGATGCCATCCACGACTTTCACAGCTAGAGAGGAAAAGTCAATGCCTGGCTTCAAAAGACAGGCTGACCCTCTTGTTAGGGTCACTAATGCAGCTAAGTGACTTTAAGTTGAAGCCAATGAACATTTATCATTCCAAAAGTGCTAGGGCCCTTGAGAATTATGCTAAATCTACTCTCCCTGTGCTGTATAAATGGGGCAACAAAGCCTAGATGACAGCACATCTGTTTACAACACGGTTTACTGAATATTTTAAGCCCACTGTTGAAACCCATTGCTCAAAAAAATATTTTTCAGAATATTATTGCTCATTGACAATATACCTGGTCACCCAAGAGCTCTGACGGAGATGTACAATGAGATGAATGTTGTTTTCATGCCTGCTAACACAACATCCATTCTGCAGCCCATGGATCAAGGAGTCATTTCAACTTTTAAGTCTTATAATTTAATAAATACATTTCATAAGGCCATAGCTGCCATAAATAGTGATTCCTCTGATAGATCTGAGCAACATAAATTGAAAAGCTTCTGCAAAGGATTCACCATTTTAGATGCCATTAAAAACATTCATGATTCATGGGAAGAGGTTCAAAATATCAACATTAACAGGAGTTTGGAAGAAATTGATTCCAACTCTCATGGCTAATTTTGAGGGGTTCAAGACTCCAGTGAAGGAAATAACTGCAGATGTAGTGGAAATAGCAAGAGACAAGAAGTAGAAGTGGAGCCTAAAGATGTGACTGAACTGCTGCAATCTCATGATAAAACTTCAATGGATGAGAAGTTGCTTCTTATAGATGAGCAAAGAAAGTGGTTTCTTGAGATGGAATCTACTCCCAGTGAAGATGCTGTGAAGATTATTGACATGACAACAAAAAATTCAGAATATTACATAAACTCAGTTGATAAAGGAGCAGCACGGTTTGACAGGAATGACTCCAATTTTGAAAGTTCTACTATGGGTAAAATGCTATCAAACAGCATCGCATGCTACAGAGAAATTGTTCATGAAAGAGTGAGTGAATCTACGTGGCAAACTTCCTTAGTGTTTTAAGAAATTGCCACAGCCACCCAACCTTCAGCAACTACCACCCTGATGGGTCGGCAATCATCAACATCAAGGCAAGACCCTCTACCAGCGAAAAGATTACGGCTCACTGAAGGCTCAGATAATGGTTAGCATTTTTTAGCAATAAAGTATTTTTTAAAGGTATGTATATTGTTTTTTTAGACATAATGCCATCACACACAACAGACTACAGTATAGTGTGATCATAACTTTTATATGCACTGGGAAACCAAAAAATTTGTGTGATTCCCTTTATTGCAATATTCGCTTTATTGTGGTGGTCTAGAACCAAATGTGCAATATCTCTGAGGCATGGCCTGTATGAAAGCCTCATATAACACAGAGAGGGCATTACAAATCAGTGGGAGGAAATGCACTATTCAATAAACTGATTAGACAACTGATTATCTACATGGGGAAAAAAGAATTTAGACTTTCTCCTCCACATCAAACAAAAATAAATTACAGATGGCTTAAAGAAGTAAATATAAAAAATCAAGTTAAAGTTTTTAGAAGATAATATAGAAAATACATCTTTATGACTTTAGAGTCAATAAAACAGGAAATTCTCAAAATGCTGAAGGCTGATAAATTCAACATTAAAATTATATCTTCCATATGAAAGACATTATAGACAACCTTAAAAAGTGAAAAGACAAGACACAGACTCAGAGTGCTATTTGTAATATATGTGACCCATTAAGGATTAGAAGCCAAAGTAAATAGAGCTTCTAAAAATCAATTCTAAAAAATATAGAAAGTGAGCTAAAGGTATTAACAAGCAATTTACAAAGAGGCAATCTATTTAAAAACGGGCAAGCAACAAATGAAAACATATTTAACTGCTTAACCTCCCTAATAAGTACGGAAACGCAAATTAAATCCAGAGATACACTCCATTAGACTGACATAAAAACAAGTCTAACATCAACACATTTTGGTGAGAACATGGAGCAATGAGAATTCTTACACCATTGTAAGAATGGAGAGGGGTTGTAAACTGGATCCAATTTGGAGAGCAATCTGGCAGTCCTTAGGCAAGTTAAACATGTACATATCCTAAAATCCTGCAATTCTACTTCTTGGTATATATTATAGAGAATCTCTCACACATGTACACAGGAAGCATGTACAAAATGTCCACTGAAAAACTGTTTTAATAGTGAAAAATTAGAAACCCTTATCAAGAGACTAGATGAATATATTTTCATATACCCATATAAGGCGATACTATAAATTCAACCAACCACTTGTTTTTTTAAGTCCTGAGAGCTAGGAACAGTTTTTACATTTTTCAAAGGTTACATTTTAAATGGTGAAGGATCTACACAATAGCTCAGATTTTGCCTCTTGGCCAGTAAAGCCTAAAATATTTACTATCTGGCTCTTTAACAAAAGTTTGCCAACTTCCACTATGAAGGAATGAAAATAAAACATTTATCAACATGAACAAACTCAAAAGTATATAATGTAAAAAGCAAGTCACAGAAAGATATGTATAGTATGAAACCATTTTTATAAAGTTTTAAAACAATACCACATACCATTTATATATACAAGCACATGTAGGAAATGTATAAAAACATCCATGAGAATGATAACTACCAAATTCAGTGTAGTGGCTATCTCTAAGAAGGGAAAGAGAGTAATGGGATCAGCAAAGGTTCACATGGGATTTCAATGGTCACTATGTTTTATTTCTTAAGCAAGGTCATGGGGAATCAGGTGTTACTTTGGCGGGGGGGGGGGGAATACCTGAAATATCTCATAAAAAGAAACTGAATGAGAAAGAAGATATGAGAACGGTATGAAAAAATTAAACAGAATGTGTATGGGATTTATTTTTGCACCATAATGACATACATTAATAGTTTGGAGCACTCTTTCATTTATTTTGATACATCTGCAATATCTTGCAGTTTCTCAACAATATGTATTATTTGTTGAATAAATAAATGAAAGAATAAATGCTATATCAATAAGCAAAAATGCATAAGAATAATACTTAACTGATTAGGTTGTTAGACTGATGAGAATTCATTGAAAGCACCTAGCTAATACCTGGCACATAATAAGCACTCAAAACATGTTAACTATTATCATTTTAGGGGGAGAAGTACTAAGATGTATTCCTATTTATTGAAATCACATTAACCTCACTTAAAAGGAAGCAACTCAAACTGTACACTTAAAAATGATTAAGATGGGAAATTTTATGTTATGTGTTTTTACGACAACAAAAAAAGGGAAGCAACTCTTAGGCAACAACAATACTCACCTTATTAAATTTATCACCCACATCCCATGTGTGCTATATATTATTCCCCATTTTAATAGGAGGAATAAATTCAGAGTAGTACTTTGTGTAGGGCGTCACCCAGCTAATGGCAGAGCCTAGATTTACTACTAGGTTTGCAAGATTGCAGAGCCCTTTATGCCAATACTGCCTCTCTATAAATGATTAAATAACATAGACAAACTATTAAATGCTGAACAAAAATAACTATATTGTACACATGACGGACATTACCCAGAATGATCAAGATTTTTCTTCTTAGCCAGGTCTGCTTTGTCACTTTCCACTGACTCGTTATGGGAACAACTGGGAATTTCATCATGGTCAGTAATTCCTCCAGAATCTTTAGCATTTAAAAACTTCTGTCTTTTTGAGCTGCCTTGAGTAGCTCTCTTCTGCCCTTTACGTGGAATAGTTTTTCTCCCAATATTCTTAGATGATTGACTTGATTTTTCAACAGGTTTTTGTCTACTGTTGTGATACACTGACAATTCATTTCTTATTGAAGAATTGCTATAAACAGGATCTGAAGGATTCAATGAAAACTTAAAGTTAGCATGTTTATCCAGATCATCTGACTCACTGAATAGTAACATCACTTTTATTTACACACACACACCAATCTCAGAGGCTACGTTTTCAAATTAAATTCACAAACATGTATCTCTTCAATTTTTAGATACGTGCCCCAAACTCTTTAAATATATCAGAAGCTTCCAAAAACCACCCTCTCTGGCTCTGCCCACTACTTTTCTATCCATCCTTAAGATCGTGGTATTCCTCAATGTTTCAGCTTCAGCTTTTCTCACTCTATATACTTTCTTTGAAGGAACTATCTACCCATAACTTTAATTACTATCCACATGCTAAAATTATAACATTTACCTTCTCCTCTCTACCAGAGTTTCCACTCTGATTTTAGTTACCACCCTAAGGAAAAGTACAACTATCTACACAGATATCTATGTCAGAAATCGGAGTCATCCAAGACTCCTGCCCCTATCCACAATCTCTAAATCTTGTCAGTTCTACCTTCCTAATGCCTTTCAAATCCACTTCTTTCAAGCTCTCCTGCCTGTCATTAGCAGGCATTCTTATCTGGATTATTAAAACAGCCTCTTAATTAATCTCCCTTTCTCTAGCTTTGCTGTTCTTCAATCCATTCTTCACACCGCTTAAAGAATCATCCTTGGTTCAAGTTGGATCATTACAACCCTGCTAAAAATCTTTTAGTGGTTATTTACAGCTTAAGGATTAAGTCCAAATATTTTCAATATTAATTTACTTCTACATTTAGAGTACTTATTTCATTAACTACAACTCTCCACACTCCCCTCCAAACAAACAAACCAAAAAAAGTCAACAGTACCGAACTATTTGCATTTTTCTAAAGCACTGGTTCTTAAAAGGTGGTCCGGAAACCAGCAGGATCAGCATCACCTGGGAATTTGTGTGAACTGCAAATTCTCAGGCCTCAACCTCAGACCTCCTAAATCAGAAACTCTTGGAGTAGGGTTCAGTAATTTGTGTTTTAACAACCCTTCCAGATTAATTCTGATAAACAGCTTTAAAAAGGTCAAGTTCTCAGGTCCAAATCTCTGCACATGCTATTTCTGCTTGAAACATTCCATCCTTCGTCCTCACTCACCCAATCAGTTAGCAGACTCCTAATTCATCCTTCCGGAAGCTTTCTCTAATTTCCTAGGCTAAATTAGTAGCTCTCTCAACTCTTTGATAATGTTTATGATACATCTGACTGTTTACTTATCTCTCTCCTCCAGCAGACTGAGAATTCCTTGAGACCAAGACTGGTGTTTTACCTATCTTTATATTCCCAATGCCTAACACTAGGGGCAGGACTGTGGTGGAGCAAGAGTAGCCTATGGTGGGAAAAAAACCTTTTTTACAGTTTCATTGAGATATAACTGACATCTAACATTTTGAAAAATGATTACTAGAGAGCAGATATTAAAAGTTTTCATCATAAGGGGAAAAAAATTCTAAGTAGGGTGGAAAATTTAAGAAGGTGCTTACTCTCAGAATCATCCAAGTACTGAGCCTGAAATCACACAACCCTGAAAGCAAGTGCCTCCTTAAACTTCCCATTCTAGGTTCCTCACTTGCCTCACTCTAGTCCTGGCATTGCCTAACACCATTTCTGCCTCACAGTGGGGACTCAATAAATGTTTCTTGACATATATAAAAAAGCAGCAGGGCTACATGTGTACCACTGGCAGCATGGTTGCTTGATTAGTGAAATAAGCAACAGACCAAGAGTCATGAAATCTGGGTTCTATTGTTTTCCATGACCTTAGTGGCAAGTCATGTTGCTTTTCTGGGCTTCAGACTTAGTTTCTTCTTCCACCAGATGAAGGAGTTTGAACTTTATGACCTTTAAAGCATTTCTCTACTTTTCTGACTCCCACTTGACCAGAAACACAACATCTGTTTCCGACTGTTACCATAAGTCTTTTTTGGTAAGTTTCAAAGTTCCAGCGCACTTATCCAAGCTCTGTAAGATTTTTATTTATCCACATATTTACCACCTATTTACCACAGTTTCAAGCAACCTGGAGCAGAAAGGTGAGTTCTCCAAACTACTGTTACCGTAGTAGTTAACATTTTAAAAGTAATAGTTAATATTTTAATACTTAATCCTTACAACAACTTAATGAGGTAGAAGTAGTGGTAACCATACGTTACAGAACGAGAAACTGAACAAAGTAATCTAACCGAAGTGGAGGAAGCATAATTTAAACTCATATCTAACTTCAAAATCCAAAGGGGACTGCAGCAGAATAAATATTTCTTGTTGCTATCACTCAAGCATCCCAACAATTCAATAATTCATAGCAACAAGGCCTCAGAGATGTAGTACCATACTTGTACTAGTCTCTCATTCGTTGACTTAAAGGTCCCAGAGCCAACAGTATCTGCATATGTAAATGTTACCTTATCATCTACCAATCTTTCCATGAAAACCACCTTAAAATATTCAAAATTTTTCCAAAATGTACATAATCATACATTTCCATATTGTACAGAAAGAGTTGGCATAGCAGGCCTAAGAATGCTATCTTTAGAAAGGCGTGCTTGCAAAATTAGCCATTGGCTAGCATGTAGGAACCTGAATTTCAGAGGGGTTCCCATCATTTCATCATTTCCTTATTGAAAAATGTGGTTCAGTGTGCCTAAGCTGCTTTTGCAAAAAATATGGTTTATGCAAATACTTGCTTTCCTTCTGGGAGTAAAGAATTTTAGTACTGCCAGGCAGACGGTGTCTAGGTGACCAGCCCTAATAAAAACCTTGGGCACTAAATCTTTAATGAGTTTCCCCGGTAGATGACATTTCACACATTTGTCACAAGTCACTGCTGAAGGAATTAAGTGCCTCCTGTATGAATCCACTGGGAGAGGACTCTTGGAAGCTTGCACCCGACTTCCTTCAGACTTTGCCCATATACTTTTTCTCTACAGATTTTGCTTTGTATCCTCTCACTGTAAGGAAACTTGACACTTCATTATCACTCTCTCACTTCACTTTTACCTATTTCACTGAGAAAACAAAATTGGTCAGATGAGTCTATCTTTATCTTCCCACCATCAACTCTAGCAACTTACTTCCAGCTGTCCCCATATACTGTGGCTTTCCTCTTTTATGTGATATACTGTCCTTGTCCCTGTCTAAGGCTAACTCTTCTAACTGTGCGCTAGATCATATCCTCTCCTTGCTTACTCAAGACTGTGATCCTGCATTTATCCTCTACCTTTCTACAAAGATTTTAATGAGTAGATAAGCTGATGTACTATCTTGTATATTTAAAAAAATGACCTTCTCTTGACCCCACATCTGCTATGCCCCTTTATCTTATTGTCTCTCTTTCCTCACTTCCTACTCCCTCTTGAACCCACTCCAATCAAGCTTTTGATCTCATCATTCCACAAAAACCACTTTTATCAAGATGACCAACAATCTCCATGTTTCCAAAATCATACTGTCAATTCTTTGCTCCCACCTAATTCAGGACATTAGCAGTATTTAAAACAGTTCATCAACTTGATCCTTAAAATGCTTTCATTACTTTACTTTACTTCCATAACCCTAAGTTCTCCTCATTTTCCTTTAATCTCACTAACTGCTCCTTTCAGTCTCTTCTGATGGATCTTCCTTCCCCTTCCTGACTCCTAACATTAGAGCCTCCCAGGACTCAATCCTTGGCTTGCTTTCTTCTCCAGGGACTACTCCAGTCTACCACTAGGTGATCTCAAGCAGTCTCAAAGCTTTAAATATCATCTATATATTGATAACTCCCTAATTATAAGTCTTCCTAGATCTTTCCCCCTAACTTTAGATTCATTTATCAGGAGATCCCATCAATACATCAACTTTGATATCTAATTAACATATTACAACCTGAAACCTTGACATCCTTCCCAAATCTACTTCTCTCACATCTTTCCCCAGCTCCATTCTTCTACTTTTTCAGGCAAAAACACTGAATCATCCTAGCCTGCTGCTTCTCTCTCACTCCAAACCATCAGTACTCTCTGTAAGCTACCTTCAAAGAATACCTCGAATCCAACCACTTATCTCTTCCCTCCAACAATCTCCTAACTAGTCTTCATGCTTCCATTTTTGCCTAGCCCTAGTTTCCTCCCCACATAGCAGTAAGAATAATCCTTTTAAAAGATGAATCAATCAGATCGCTTTACTGTTTTTTTCCAGTAGCTTCCTTATACACATCATCTAAACCCTCTATCACAGCCTGTCTCTCTGACTTCACCTCCCCCAGCTTCCTCTTCTTCAGCCATACTGGCCTTCTTGATGTTACTCAAACATGCCAAGCATGGCCCATCAGCACCTTTACAAACACTGTTCCCTTGGTCTGGAATGCTCCAGAACAAATTATTTGTATGGTTCCCTCCTTCACTTTAGTCATATATGTGCTCTGAAAGACCATAATGGCCTCTCATTGCTACCTTCTATAAAAACAGTATTCTGCTCTATCTTCCTATCCAGCCCCACCCCTGCCATCTACTTTCCATCTCTATCCTTTATTTGCTTTATTACCTATCACTGCATGAATTATATATCTATATTGTTGGTCTTTCTCCACTAGAATGTAAGTCCCGTGAGAGCAGGACTTACTGCCTTTTTTTTTTTTTTTTTTGAGGAAGATTAGCCCTGAGCTAACTGCTACCAATCCTCCTATTTTTTTTCTGAGGAAGACTGGTCCTGAGCTAACATCCATGTCCATCTTCCTCTACTTGATATGTGGGACACCTACCACAGCATGGCTTGCCAAGCGGTGCCATGTCGACACCCAGGATCCAAGCCGACAAACCCCAGGCCGCCGAAGCGGAACGTGGACACTTAACTCCTGTGCCACTGGGCCGGCCCTGGACTTTTGCTTTCGGTTTTGTTTTTCCACAGTTGTACCCCTATATACAGAATATGGTATATGGTACAGAATCAATGAATGTCTTCATAATTAATTAATTTAATATTTCTATTGATGACCCAATTTAACTATGTCCTCATGAGAGTTTCTCTGGAGAACAGCAGCATAAATTAAACATAAAGCCTCTTAAAGAATGATTTTTTGGGAGCTCCCAATGAACACAATTTAAATAAAAATACTTACTCTGCTCTGATTGCACCACCCACCAATTAGATGGACGCCTGGAAATTCTTCGACTTCTTGTGACAGTCAAAGTCACTTCTTCAGGTACAAGTTTGTTCTCCTTGGACTCATTTGAAAAATGCTTCTTTTTACCTTTCTTATCTTTTTTCTGAATCGCTGAATGAGGAACATTGGTGCTACTTTTCTCGCTCCCTGAAATAAAGAAAACCATAAAAACAATTCACAATCTACAGAACCAGAGTTTTGAGAAAACTACAACAGATTAAAAAAATAAAACAACCTCCTTCAACTATAGGAACTTCTTAAATTTATCCTGTGGGCTTCCTTTCATCTCTCATTTTTTAAAAGTCATATGTTCTCAATAAGATTTCTGTCACTTAAATGCAACCTTTCACATTGCTTGATAACTAACATATCCTCCTAAGCCAAAAAAACAAGCATACACTGAAAAGCAAAAATAAAATATATGGTGCCTTCCAACTACTCACCAATGTCCCAAATAAAAAAGGGTAACTACTGCTTTTCTGTTTTGAAATAATTGATGTTTTTTGTCAATCTTATTTTTGGAAGATGAGATTTAAGGTGAGTTTTCTCTAAAGAGATCTTTTCTATATGAAGGAAAAAGGTTGTTTCCGTGAATAGAATTTAAAAAGAGAAAACAGAATGAAAAGAAACATGGATATAGCAAGCAACACATAGTTAATGAAAAGGTTTGGCATCAATAGTAACTTCATTTTACTACAAAGGCAAATGGGTAAGAAAAGAATCTAACAGAAGGGACAGATAAATTCTAATTTTGTTTTTGTGATGGACTACTAGGAAGAAGAGGAAATCATGGAAATAAAGGCTATTTTAATGTAAATATTGCAGCTGAGAGGGGCGCAACCACCAAAATGGGTTGGACAAAGGAGAATTTCTTTTTTTAAGACATAAGTTCAAAAAATGCTATTAGAAAAAATGTAAAATTTTCTTGACCATCAAATACATCAAGAAACCAGCATTTATTAAGCACCTGAGACAAAGATTTCCATGGGGTCCAAGGAAGAGATTAAAATCCTATCAAGTAGGAAAGATTCATAGAGTAAATAAATTGCACAAAAGTGTGTAAGACCAATGGAGCAGGCATTATATATAATCATATAATTAAGTATTAAACTCTACAGAATAAAAAGAAAAGAAGAAAGGAGAATATATAATAGGGGCTGAAATCTGGAAATACAGAAAATACAAGACTAGAGCTTTCACTAAAAAGGTAAATTTGGGGAAATAATTCAGACAGAGATGATATCTAATACAAAGGAATAATTTTCTCAAAGTATGACTATAAAGGAAGAGCAAAGGGTAAACAATTAAACTTGGGGAATATGGAGAGTCACCAAAATTTATAGGTGAAATGAGGAAAAGTAATCAATAAAGAAGACATAGAAGGAAATCAAACAAAGAAATAGGGAGGAGAATCAGGACATTACAGTATCAGAAATTAGCTAATGCTTAGTTAGGACAGAATGAACACTGCATCTTAGTCATCTTTACTATCTATAGCATATAACATTGTGTTTGGCACATAGGCTTTCAATAAATAGGCACTGAAATAATGAATTCAGGCTGAAGCCAATATTTCACTAGGCAATGAAAAGGCAAAAGTGCTACCCAACATGAGCTATTTTAGGTACTATTCAGATTTTTGATACTCAAAGTATGTTTCACAGATCAGATATATCAGCATCACCTGAAAGAGATTGTTTGGAAATACAGAATCTTGGGTCCCACCCCAGACCTACCTAAATCAATTTAGTAATCAGTATTTTAACAAGATCCTCAGGGAATTCAAATGCAAATACAAGTTTGAAAAGCACTCTTCTAGGTAATTTGGTCATTCTCTCGTTAAATTTGATTGGGGAACAGAAGGACAGAAGAAAATGAGCCAAATTACATCAAGATCCCTTACAGTAGTATCACTCTCTAATTCTGTTTTGAGGATAAGCTATAGCATTTGGCAATATTTTGAATAAAGATAAAGAGAACTGATTCATGCTTATAAAAAAAGTAAAAGAAAAATAGTAGCTTCAATGATACTGAACCAGGTACAAAAAAGTTGATGAAAAAGGAAAGAATGTACTTTACCAATATAGTGCTTAATAATAGTAACAACCAAGATTTTGGAAGTGATGAAAATGGGAGATATTGGAAGAGCCATCATATATTAAGTAAAAACTCAACATAAAAGAAAACCTTTTAGGGAGTAGATGTAGAAAATGATAAAGGGTCAATTTACAAAACACTAAAGCAAGTATAGAGACTTTAACATGGTTGCCACTGATTAGTAGTTTAAGGAATTATCTGTATAACCGCAAGAATCCTCAGGGATGAACATCATTTTCCTGCCCCCTATCTCTACCCTCATCTCTGTTCTCCAACTCCTTTTCTTCTGTTTCTCCCTTTTTTTCTTCCCTTATGGTTGTCAAAAATATCCTCAGAAATTGCTTCAACAAATGAAAGGTGGTCATGACGACAGAGATTATTGCCCATGTTCACAAATCAACTTCTAAAACATCAACATGAACAATGATTTAAGGGAAAAGAATGTGAAGGGAAAAATGCCATCACCAAAGACTTGTGTGGATGATGACACAGAGAAAGAATATCATACAAAGTCAAAAACAAACCAATTAATATAATCATTTCAGAAATCAGTTCCAGATCAGGAAAGATTAGAAACTGAATAACAAAGAATTTAGAAAACTAATAAACAAGAACACATACAGAAGATATAACTGATATATGAACAGTTGGTAATGTGAAGAGAGTTACTTAGAACTGAGGGGACATATGTCATAAGTAGCATAATAGCTAGAAAAAGAGATGACTTGTAAGTGATAAATTTCTACCACTGTAGAAAATTTTGCATATTTACATGTAAAGGAGTAGGATTCTGAAGGTGGGGCATTTTTTAAAAAGCAAAATTATTCATCCAAAATAGAGTAATACTTCTGTCACTGGTAATAATGTATTCCGATGACCCACAGAGGTGATAAGTGCTAAGGCTAAGATCTTGGGACTATTTTAGGAGTAGAACAAATATTGTCCTGTTCTTGTGGAGCTTTCAGTCTAGACTCGAGTTAAAGTCAGAAATTCAGCAAGTAATTATAACTTTGATAAAATGAAAAGGTTACTATTGGAGCATAGGTAGGAACATATCGCGGTGAGGGACAACAATCAAAGAAAGTGATATTTAAACTGAGTACAAAACTTGGTAGTGGACCCAGGGTACATTTAGGAAAAATTTTCTAAGCAAAAGGAACAGCATATTAAAAGACCCACAGGTGAGAAAGTGTCTGTTCACAGAACTGGAAGAAATTAATTATAAAGCAACCCAGGAGATGAATCTGGAAATGTAAAGAGAAGCCAGGGGGTATGTGCATAAACTGGTACAGTAACCTGAGAAATAAATGACTCTAGCTTGGCTAAGAGAAGTAGCAGGAGGAATGGAGACATGTAACAGATTTGAAAGCTACTTAGAAAGAAGTTAAAAGACTGACTTTATATGGGTTGCCACGTAAATGAAACAGGAGTTAAAGATGACTCAGGTTTCTTTCTTGAGCCACTAGATTTATTATACCTCCATTTACGAAGATACTGAAAACTAGAGGATTAGTTTCCAATATGTTCAGTTTGAGAAGCCTATGAGACATCAAAAGTAGAAAAGTCAATTGACTCAACCCAAGTCATCAGTTTAGGCACTACAAATTTGTCAAGTGCCTTATGAATTACAGGAAAATTATCTCCAGAGTAAAAATATCTTTGGAATTAAATTGTCTTCATACTGTTAGTCTTTGAAACTCGGGGGGCCAGCCCCATTGCCTAGTGGTTAAGTTCACAGAGTCTGCTTCGGTCGCCAGGGTTTTGCCAGTTTGGATCCTGGGCACAGACAAGGCACCACTCAACAAGCCATGCTGAGGCAGCATCCCACATGGCACAACCAGAAGGACCCACAACTAGAACACACAACTATGTGCCGAGGGGCTTTGGGGAGAAGAAAGGGAAAAACAAAAAAGCAGCAGCAGATGTTAAATCAGGTGACAATCTTAAAAAAAAAACAAAACAGTTTAAAAAAAAAAGAAACTGATATGGTTGGCAGAATGGCCTCCCAAAGATGTACTCACCCTAATCACAAAATCTGTGGAAATGTTAACTTACATGCAAAGCAAGAGACTTTTGCAGTGATTAAGCTTATAAACTTTGAGACAGAGATATTATCCTGGATTATCCAGGCTGGCCCAATCTAATTACATGTGTCCTTAAAAGCGGCCATCAGAGAGAGAGAGATGAGACAATGAAAGAAGAGGCAAGTAAAATTCAAAACGTGAGAAGGCAGGCATTTTTGGTTTTGAAGATGCAAGAGCGGAGCCAAGATTCAAGGAATAGAGGTGACTTCAAGGGGCTGGAAAAGGCAAGGAAACAGATTCTCTCCTAGAGCCACGAGAATGGAATGCAACCTTGTCAACACCTTCATTTTAGCTGAGTGAGATTCATCTTAGACTTGCGACCCACAGAACTCTAAGAAAATAAATGTATGTTATTTTAAGCCACTATGTATGTGGTAATTTGTTAAGACAGCAATAGAAAATTAATACAATTGGTACGGAAATTAATCAGAATGTTATATTCGCTAACAAATATTGATGAAGATTTAATATCCATGAAAATTAGTTTGCAGAATATAGCAGGTACTCAATAAATGTTTAACATTTATAATCAAAGTGAGTATCCTTCAAGCACACTTTCTTGATATAATATTTTTCCTAATGAACTATGGATAAATCAAAATTCTGTACCTTCAAATTTTGTGAATTCATATTCTACTTAAGGGATTAGTGAGAAAAAAACTTTCTTGTAATTTAATTACCATCCTCAGTTTAGTCAGTTACTTTGTATTGTGTTTTCTTAAAATGGCCAGCTGCCAATTAGAAACTGAAGGGAGCAAAAAAATAAAGAACAATTCCAATAAAAAGAATATGGGACATGTCTGACATTTACAAAAGAGGTACACAAAATGGAAAAGGTAGCTTTTTTCCTTTTATTTTAAGCTGTATCTTTTAAATATACAAAGGCACACACAGACAAAATTGAAGTCTGACAACTACTATTTCAGGTGATATAAAGTCTATGTTATAGCCTACAAGAAGCTACACAAAAATGAAGTGAGTTGGATATGAGTTATATGTAAAATAAAGAGAGTCCAGAAAAAAGCTTGTAGGCTTTTAAGACTTTGTAGATTTACATTTACGTTGCATACTTCCCCACGGTACGCAGGGATATTACATAAACATAAAGTGGTGGAATAATGTTCATAGTTATATTTAATACAAACACTTACCCACAGTTGGCATCTGTTTTTTGGAAATATGAACATTGCTCATCTCTTTGCACTCTTTCATATTACTGCCTGAATTTCTTTGTAACTTGTCTTGGGTGACATGTGACATATTTATATTTTTATCTTTGGAATGCTCCATATCAACCTGTTCTTCAACTACATTGGCCTTAAATTTTCTTCTCTGATTTTGATTTACAGTCCTTTTGTTTCCAGATGATTTTCTGGCATTCTTAGAATACACTTCATATTCTGTAGATCTATAATTATTTTCCATTTCATCTGTCAAAGCACAGCTCCTACACAGTATTCTTTGTTCAGAGGGCTGAGATTTCTCTACTTGGTGAGCTTTACCAGAATGTCTGTCACTTGTCAAAGTCATAGGTGATACATTGTGATGTTTTTCTCTTGACTTCCTACTTTGAAGGAGTGTAGTGCTCTCAGCTGGGGATACTTCGCATTGTTTCAGAGGTCCAGCCTTTCTTGGTATGGTAATCCAAGATCGACTGGCAAAACTTCCAACTGATTCATCAATTATAAATTCATCCTCTAACAACTTCATATCATTTGCCACAGATGAATGAGGTGGAGTAGTTGCTATATGCCTAACAATAGGACTAAAACAGAATGTTACAATAAATAATAGCTCAAAAGAATAAAGGTCTTACCTTTCCTTAGTGAAGAAAATAAAATAATCTATATAGAAAGTAAAATCTACATAACTTTTAAAAAGCAGTTCACGTCTCGATTTTCCCTTACCCTTAAAAATCTTCCCTCCTTTTAAATTTTTTAAATATCTGATCACACTCATTTACAACTCTAATGGGATCATTAGAAATTTAGAGCTGGAAGGAAGCCTAGACATCAACTAATTTGATGCCCTCCTCACCCATTATATATATTACAATATTTAAACCCAGAGACATGTAAATACAGCCCAGATACATTGACAGACAGTCCAAAAATGCATGCCATAATTATATAGTGCTGTATTAAATTATATGTTTGTATAGATGTCTCATGGGGCCTGAATTTCTTCACATCCAAAACAAGGGTGGACAAGTTTATTTCTGAAATACCTTCAAGTGTAATATTCTAAGAAAACACTAATAAATTATACACTAAATTATATTATGTAAAAATTCATTCCAAGTTTGAGTAATTTACACACATTTTCATGTTTTAATATTGCAATCATGGTATAGAAATAAATGGAGTGTATCTAGAAAGGTAAGCACATTGGGATTAAACAGCACCTCTTCCAATTAGCTAGGAAAGCTTTCTAGAGAAGGAAGGAATCATTCAAAGGATAGTAATCTAATGGACTCATTTTGCATCTTCCTCCTTTTTATGTCAACAGCCTTGAGCAAACCACATACAGAAGTGAGCTATACAAAAGTAAACACTTAGGGTAAACATCTAAACTCCAGAGCTAGCACATGCACTCCTTTTTCTGCCTTTTTCACTTGGATAAAGATGCTTAACTATTTTTAGACATAGTAGAAGCAAAGCTAGAATGGAAGAATTGGATTATCAGTGTGGCTTTTTATTAAAATATACAAAAGGATTATGAAATGAAAATGTCTTCTTTACTCTTCTCATCTCAAATCCCTAATAAATCCTATAATGTAAAATAGTATGTAAATTGCTAAGAAATATACTTTCCTTTAATAGGTAGAGTTTTACAAGTTTATATAATTAGAAAATTCTAGAAAATCTAATAAAAAACAAAGTCAATATAAACAAGACTACAATAAATGAATGATTAAGCAGAAAGATTATTTTTCAACACTTAAAGAAATAATCAATGTTATAAATAGATTTAATTTGCTTTTTTGTGTATTATTTGTAACATCTATTAGTTCTCTATTAGTATATAAAGAAGTAATGCTAAGAATTTAAAAACGAAGCCTTCCCAAATCAGCCAATAAGAACTCTCCAAATCTGCTCATGTATTCTATTTCAAGGTTATTCAAACCACAGACATCCTTAGGAAATAACCTTGACACTTGCTATAGACTGAATGTTTGTGTCCCTCCCAAATTCATAAATTGAAACCTAATCTCCAATGTGATGGTATTTGAGGGTGGGACCTTTAGGAGGTGATTAGGTCATGAGAGGGGAGTGCTCATGAATGAAATTAGTACCCTTACAAAAGAGGTCCCAGAGAGCCCCCTCGCCACCTTCTACCATGTGAGGTTATAGCAAGAAGATAGCCATCTATGAACCAGGAAGTGGACCTCACCAGACATTGAATCTGCTCAAGCCTTGATCTTGGACTTGACAGCCTACAGAACTGTGAGAAATAAATTTCTATTGTTTATAAGCCACCCAGTCTATGGTAGTCTGTTATAGCAGCCCAAATGGGCCTAAGACAACACTATTAAAGTTCAGAAGAGAGAAAGATGACATCTGGCTAGGTGGAAAAATCAAGAAAGACTTCATGGCATTTGAGCTGAAAGATGGATAAGGTTTGGTCATGAGGAAATGCAAGAAAGACAATCAGAAGGAAGAACATAAGCAAAGCAATGAAGCAAGAAAGCACCAGATACAGCGAGTAGTTACATCTGGCTGCAGCAATTAAACATAAAATTAACTTTACTCACTGGTTTATCAAAAAGAACATTAAACAAAATTCTTTTTTTTTTGAAGATTAGCCCTCAGCTAACATCTGCTGCCAATCCTCCTCTTTTTGCTGAGGAAGACTGGCCCTGAGCTAACATCCATGCCCATCTTCCTCTACTTTATACGTGGGACGCCTAGCACAGCATGGCTTTTGCCAAGTGGTACCACATCCGCACCCGGGATCCAAACCAGCGAACCCCAGGCCACCAAGAAGCGGAACGTACAAACTTAACCACTGTACCACCAGGCCAGCCCCTAAACAAAATTCTTAATTACTTTTTTGGAAATAGATATAATTAGCCCATAAATGTAACATATTTGTATCTGATTTTATATTTGTATCATGATATCATATTTTAAGTAGCCAAAAACAGATTCAAATTTCTTTTAGGACTATTCTTTTGTTGACACAATCAGAAGAAATTAAAAAAAAGATTTAAAACCTTCATAGTGAAATATAGGCACCTTGACATAATTCTATTTCTAAATGCAGCCGTCATTCTTTGATATCATACAAACCAGGAAGTGTTGATGAGCTGTATAAACTCATTTTCTTTCACATCTAATTTAGTATCTATTAAATGATAGCTTTGGGGATGATTTACTGCTAAGAAACTACACTCTCCTTACCATGAGGCATAATTTCAATTAAAATTTGTGTCAATTAAGATTAACTTCTAAGTTAAACAGCATTAAAAATTCTTACATGTTGTTCTTGGATTGTGAAAGAAAAAATGTCTCAAAGGACAGTTTCGTAATAACTTACCTGGATTCACTTTTTCCTTTTACTGTTTCTAAAAACAATGTTGAAAAACTCTTTTTAGCTTCTGGTTGAATTTCATATTCTGAATCTTGTATTCTTTTCTGAGATGCTCCTGATGGTTTCTTCTCTTGTGGTCCTTCTGATACTTTATCCTCTATTTCTGAGACTTTACTCTCTATTGCTACTTTCTTCAAAACATCATCAAAGTTTAACCTAAGAGGTTAAAAGGAAGGCAAACTGAATGCTCCCAGTTTGCTAAGTTATGGGTTATCCTAAACTCCCTTACAGTAACAATATACACGACTTACAAAATTTTCCACTGAGCTTTTATTTAAAATTTATAAATGCTGATTTGTAACCTGCTACACAAAATACACCAGGAAAACTGCTCAGAAAAATTAAATTTTGCATTTATCAATAGAAAAAAAATAAGAAAGAATGGTTAAATCATACACCAAAAAAATGTGTACTTTAGAGCACTAATTATCAAACATTTAATACGAATTTGAATCATCTGGAGACTTTTATTAAAATGTAGATTCTGATTCAGTGGGTCTAGGACAGGGTTTGAGATTCTGTATTTCTAAAAAGCTCCCAGATAAATGCCATTGCTCTTGATCCTGAGCCACTGACTACACTTTGAATGGCAAAATCTTAAAATGTACTTAACTCCTTGGCTCCAATAATCACATAAGATGCTAAACAGAAATTACATTCATTACAGAGGTGCCCAGTAGTAAAGGACCTTCAACAGTCTACTTTGCTTCCTGAAGGCCAAAGGCAAAGGCCCAAGAAACAGACATGGTTTATCACAACTCATCCTCAATAATAGCTACCCTTTGCTACTCCAGAAAAGACCTGATACATACTTACCCTTGTAATTACAAATAACCTAGAGAAAATACAAATTGTTTCTCTTAGGAACTTACACAAAACTTACCATCAGGAAAAAATACTTTTTTCCATAGACTATAGAAAAATTTTACCGCCACACTTTTGTGAAATACACTTTAAGGCCTTCCTTATTAAATATAAACTCAATATATACTGAATGTGTTATGTTCATCCTATAGCATGTTAATATTCCTCAATACTTACTATTGAGGACATAAAAGACGAAGTTACTAACTTTTTACACCAAAGGTAAAATTTGTATAGAATTAGTTTTATTTAAATAAAAATTCACCTTTTTTTGGTTTTATGAGAACTCTCTGTACCTGAAGACAACATACTTATCGAATTTTTTAAACTGTGGGTCTCTCTCTTTTGGACAACAGACGCAACAGCATTTTTCGAGACAGATGTTTTTGCATCCAAAAGAACAGAAGCTGAACCAACAGACATGTAAAATTCCTCACTGACTTCATTGTGATGATCTTCTACTTTTTTACTTGACATTTTTCTTGAGTCAGGTGTATTTTTAGCACCAACATCAGTTGCCAAAATTTCCTGATGAACTTCATGGGCCTGAACTAGAATAAAATTGAAAAAGATATTAAAAAGTTTTTACATAATAATATTAGAACCAAATGTGCTTTTTTAAAATTCAGGAATAATTTAATTAGAAACAATTTTCAGAAGACTCATGGGTCATTAAGTTTATAATCACAGATCTAGGATTAAAATACGTAAGTAATTTAAAAGCTCTAACTTATGAAATTAATGGACTGAAGCACGTATTTGGTCCATACTCTGAAGTTTTAAAATGCCAGAAATCCTCCATCACAGAAAATTTACAATTTTATTGATACAGTCAATTTAGTTAAGATCTGACTAAGTCTAAAATAGTGAAGTAATCTTAGAGAAATTACGAGACTCAATCTTGAGGTTATGAAGTCGGTAAACTAGGGTAGCTAACTGTGCACATATTTATATACATACATACACATAAATAGATATAACCAATACATAGAGATATACAACAGATATATATGTGTGTGTGTATATATAAAGAGATTATAGATATAAAGAGAATATACATATTCTCTTAACCTTCCATCTTCAAATATCAAAGAAAAAGTAGAATGGCTGGGTGGTAGTCATACTAACTCATATTCTTAAAAAGCAAAGGTTAAAAATTCAAAATACAACCAATAAGGGCTTTTGTTTCTGGAACTAGATGGCATAGATTTACTTTTTCCTGCTTTTCCCTCTAAATACAACTAAATTCTCTGGAAATCATCCATCAAATGACAATTAAAAAATTCTAAAAGTTGGAAGGAAGAAGGTGGATTTGCTAGGAACTTCAAGCCGTAAGCAACAACAGACAATTTAGTGAATCCCCTGGGTTTTCTTTTTATCTCCCATATACCCTACACTAGGCTCTAGAGAGGTCTGCAACCTGGAACCACCAACACGGACAGGGGGGAAAAAAGCCTGTACTCTCTGGCCAAAAGATTTGGAGAAGGGAAACACAACAGAGAGCTAGTGGAGAACCCCAACTCCCACTCCACAACCTGGGCCGCGGGGCACTCCATTCCACTGGCTAGGGCAGAGCAGCAAAGCCTTAGGCTACGCCAGGCCCCACTCCGTAAGTACTATGGGACAGTGGCAGCAGAGGAGCAAAGCCTGAACCAATCCCATCCCCAGACCAACCCTGTCCCTGCTCCAACATCAGAGACGGCACCCATATGATCCACAGGCAGCTGAAGAGGTAGTGAAGCCTCTGACCTTCCCAGCCCCTGCTTCACAGACCAAGGTGACATTTTGATACGCTGGTAGTATTGACATCCCAGGTCATCCCAGCTCCTGCTTCAAACGAAAGCACCAACAGACAGCCTAATCTGAGGCAAGAAGAGCATAAGAGAGCTCTGCATCCCTCATCCAGTTCCCCACTCAGTCATATAAGGAGATCCAGTCCAAGCAACTTCTAACCTCAACCTCCACTTGGGTGAATAAGGACATCAGGATGCTCAGAAAAGCACCTTTCACCCACCCACACAGCACTAGCAAGAACTGAGCTGGAACCCCAGTAGCATCAGAAAATGACACAGATCAAAATACTACTGCTAGGACTCTGAACATTTAACCATCCTTGGAAATAAAATCCACAAAAATAGGCAAGAATCCATACATTAAACCAAAATAGGGCAATTTTTTCTATAACAAAAGATTTAAGTATAATCAAGTATCTCCTAACATAATAACCAAAATGTTGAGGATACAATCAAAATGACTGATCATATCAAAAACCAGAAAAAACACAAGTGAAAAAGAAAATATGATCAATGGACACAAATAAACAAGATGAATCAGATGTTGGAATTATTTAACAAGAATTTTAAAGCAGCCATCATAGGGGCCGGCCCTGTGGCACAGCGGTTAAGTGCGCATGTTCTGCTTCAGCAGCCCAGGGTTCGCCAGTTCGGATCCCGGGTGCGGACACGGCACCGCTTGGCATGCCATGCTGTGGTAGGCATCCCACATATAAAGTAGAGGAAAATGGGCACAGATGTTAGCTCAGGGCCAGTCTTCCTCAGCAAAAAGAGGAGGATTGACAGCAGATGTTAGCTCAGGGCTAATCTTCCTCAAAAAATAAAATTAAAAAAATAAAAAGCAGCCATCATAAAAGTGTTTTAGTAATCAATTATAAATTTTCTTCTAACAAATAAAAAGAAATTCAAAGAAATAGGAGTTACAAAAGAGAACCAATTTTTGGATTTTAGCCATTCTTACAGGTGTGTAGTGGTATCTATTTGTCATTTTAATTCAATTCCCAAATGACAATAATGAACAAATCAAAACCACAAGATACAACTTCACACATATTAGGATGGCTATAATTAAAAAAAAAAAAAAACGAACAAAACAGAAAATAACAAGTGTTGGTAAAGATGTAGAGAAATTGGAACCTTTGTGCACTGCTGGTGGGAATGTAAAATGATGTAGCTGCTACAGAAAACAGTTTGGTGGTTCCTCAAAAAATTAAAAATACAATTACCATATGATCCAATAATTCCTTTTTTGGGTATGTATCCAAGAGAATCGAAACCAGGGACTGCAAGGGTTATCATACACCTGTGTTCACAGCAGCATTATTCACAATAGACAAATGGTGGAAACCCAAATAAAAATGTTGATCAATGTAAAAGGATAAAAAAAATGTGGAATATACATACAATAGAATATTATTTAGACTTAAAAAGGAAGGGAATTCTGACGCATGCCACAACACAGATGAACCCTGAAGACATTATGCTAAGTGAAATAAACTGGTTGCAAAAGGACAAATATTGCAAGATTCCACTCATATGAGGAATTTAGTCAAATTCAGACAGAAACTAGAATGCTGGCTGCTGGGGGTGGAGGTGAGGAGATGGGGAGAAGAGGATTGTTTATTGGGTATAAAGGTTCAGTTTTGCAAGATGAAAAAGTTCTGTGGATGGATGGTGGTGATGGTTAGGCAACAATGTGAATATACTTAATGCCAATAAACTATACACTTAAAAATGGTTAAAATGGTAAGTTTTATGTTACATTACTTTACCATAATTTTTAAAAATTATTTTCTAAAAAGAAATAAAGAGTAAAGAAAGTGATGTGTGTGTAAACAGAAACAAACAGTGGCTGTTTAAAACAATAGAATTAAAACATATAACAGGAATAAGATGCATGTCATCTGGAAATTAGAGAGTTGTTCTAGTTACTATGTCTTCATAATAAATAACTCCATAACTTGGTTGTATAAAACAATCATTTATTACAGTCATTGATTCTGTGGGGCAGGAACTTGACAGGGCACAGCAGGGAAGGTTTGCCTCTGTTCCATGAAGTCTGGGGCCTGGAACCATCTGAAAGCTTGCTTATTCACATGTCTGACATCTGAGGCTGGGGGCATTTCTGTCTATGTACCTCTGCAAGTGGGCTATGGTGAGCTTCCTCACAGCATGGTGTCTAGGTTTCCAGGGGGAGTATCCTATGAGGGAAATAAGGAGGCCACATACCCTTTTATGACCTAACCTTGGAAATCACACAGTATTACATATGGCAAATTCTAAGATGACACAATACATCATATGATATGTAGAAACAATCTCATTGAAGGGAGTGGGGAAAAGAGATGCTGACCTAAATAAGAAATATGTGGAGTCTGTAAAACTAAAAGTTAAAGAAAAGTTGACATGATCTTGAAGGAACAACATTCCAGGAACAACAGCACATCTAGCACCCAGATCTTCATTCCTAATACCATTCTCCAGTAAAAGGAACCACTGGCTCCTTGGAGAAATGGGTGATTCTAGGAAAGGAGCAGGAAATATATAACATGAGCCTGAAGAATCTTGTAGTTCCAGAATGTAAGGAAGTGCTCAAAAACAACAACAAAAATGGGGTATGTCAAGGGGCAAAGGAGCCAATGAAAGAGCTTCTAATGGCCAAAGCTGGAACAATTTGAGTAACAAAACTATTAAAATAGTATTGGCTTATAAACCAAAGTATAAAATAGAGTTTCTACCTCAAAAACTAGAAAAAGAAGAACAAAACAAACCCAAACCAAGGAGAAGAATGGGAAAAATAAGAGCAGAAATCAAAGAAATTGAAAACAGGAAAACAATACAGAAGATTACTGAAACAAGAAGCTAGTTCACTGAAAAATGTGAATAAAAATGATAAACTTCTAGCAAAATTAGCAAAAATAAAAAGACAAGACATAAATTACCAATATCCAGAATAAAATAGTGTATATCACAATAGATCCTGCTTCCATTAAGAGGATAATAAGGTAATACTATGAACAAATTTATGCTCATAAACTCAACAACTTATAAAAAATGAACCAATTCCTCAAAAACCACAAACTATCAAAATTATGCCAAGATGAAATAACCTAAACAGTCCTTATAACTATTAAGAATTGAATCAGTAATTTAAAAGCTCTTGAAAAAGAAATCTCCCAGACCAGATGATATCACGAAAGTATGTTATGTCAAACATTCAAAGAATTAAAACCAATTTATACAATCCTTGCCAGAATTAGAAAAGGGGATAATCTCCAACTCATTTTATAAGGTGAGCATTACCTTGATACCAAAATCATACAAATATAACATAAAAAAGAAAACTATATATCAATATTTCTCATTAACTTAGATCCAAAAATTTCTCAACAAAATTTTAGCAAATCACATCCAACAGGTATAAAAACTAGTAAAACACCATAAGTGACATTTATAGACAACTACACTCAACAACAAGAGAATACATTTTTCCAAGTGCCCATGAAACATTCATAAAGATAGACAATATCCTGGGTCATAAAATAAATCTTAACAAATGTAAAAGAACTGAAATCACACAGTGTATCCTATGCCATAAAGGAATCAAGATTAGAAATCAATATGGGAAAGACAAAAGGAAATCCCTAAACACTTGGATTAACACATTCCTAAATAACCAAACAAATCAAAGAGGAAGCCTCAAAGGATATTTTAAAATATATAGAAATAAATAAAAATGAACAGAAAACACATCAAAATCTGTGGGATGAGAAAAATTTATACTACTAAATTAATACACCTGAAAAAGTGTATTCACTTAGCATGTTTCCAAGGTTCTTCCATGTTGCAGTATGTATCAGAACTTCATTCCTTTTCATGGCTGAAAATGTTCTACTGTATGTATATACCATGTGTTGTTTATCCATTCACTTGATGGATATCTGGGTTGTTTCCACCTTTTGGGTATTGTAAATAACGCTGGTATAAACATTGGGGTACAAGTATCTTATTGAGTCCCTTTTTTCAAATCTTTTGAGTATAAACCTAGGAGTAGAATTACTGGGTCAGATAGCAATTCTGTATATAATTTTTTGAGGAACCACCAAACTGTTTTCCACAGTGGCTGCACCATTTTATATTTCCATAGCAATGCACAAGGGTTGTAATTTATCCACATTCTGGTCAATATTTATTTTCCCTTGTCTTTTAAATGACAGCCATCCTACAATGTATAAAGCGGCATCTCGTTGGGGTGTTGATTTGCATTCTTTAATGGCCAATAATACTGAGCATCTTTTCATGCATTCTTGGCCAACTAGAGAAACGTCTATTAAGTCTTTTGCCCATTTTTTAATTGGGTTATTTTTTGTTTTTGAGTTACAGGAATCCTTATATATTCTGGATAGAAAACCTTTATTAGATATACTATAATATTTTCTCCAACATTGTGGGTTCTCCTTGCACATTATTGACCATGTCCTTCAGACTAACACTTTTTGAAGAACATAAATATATGACATTGTTCATATGTAGAAAACCCAAATACATAAAACTGTGAATTCTCACAAAATTAGTATACAAATTAGATGCAATTCTAGTTAGAATCCCAACAAAATTTTATTGGGAATTGGAGAAAAAGTTCAGATAGAAAAAAGGTCTGAGAAAGGCAAAGGAATAGTGAATACAAAGTTAATAAGGTTATTATCAGCACATACTATAAAACTACTATTAGTAAAACAATATTGTGTTGCCATAAGAATTAAAAAAAGACCAAAATTCAAAAGTATATTGAATGATATGTGGGATTTAATACATGATAATAAAAGTAGTACATTCAGAAAAGAATGGATTATTTAATTAATAAATGGACCTGGCACAATTGACCACCTGGAAAAAAATAAAATCATAACATTACATCACACTGTATACCAAAACACATTCCAGATGGCTTAAAAATTTTAACTTAAGAGGCCAGCCTGGTGATGTAGTGGTTAAGTTCACGTGCTCCACTTCGGTGGCCTGGTTCACGGGTTTGGATCCTAGGCACGGAACTACTCCACTCACTAGCCATGCTGTGGTGGTGTCCCACATAGAAAAGAGAGGAAGACAAGCATGGATGTTAACTCAGGGAGAATCTTCCTCAGCAAAAAAAAAGAAAGAAAGGAAATCTAAGATATTGCATATACCATTAGGATAAGACAGACCTTTTAACCAAAACAGGAAACTCAAAAGCTATTAAAAAAAAAAGTTACACACAACACTTAAAATAATAAATTTTGGGGCTAGTCTGGTGGCGCAGTGGTTAAGTTCGCGTGCTCCACTTTGGCAGCCCAGGGTTCTCAGGTTTGGATCCCAGGTATGGACCTACACACTGTTCATCAAGCCACTGTGGCAGCATCCCATATACAAAATAGAGCTAACTGATGTTAGCTCAGGGCTAATCTTTCTCAGCAAAAAGAGGAAGAATGGCAACAGATGTTAGCTCAGGGCCAATCTTCCTCACCAAATAATAATAATAATAATAAATTTTACCTATCAAATGGTTAAAGATACCATAAACAAATTCTGTAATAGACAAGGGATCATTTGGAAAAACAACTGCCACACAAATTAGAGACATATGGTTACAGACATTCAATTCAAAGATCTCTCATAAACAAGAAAAAACAAGTGGGCAAAGGATATGAATAGACGAATGCAGAAGAAAGCAAATTAAAAAAGTCTATAAACTTATAAAAAGGTGTTCAAACTCAGTGAAAATCACAGAAATGGACACTAAAGTAACAATGAGATCATTAATACTGATCAAATTGGCAAAAAGTAGAGTAGTAAATAATCTATCAGGTAAAAGGTACTTTCTTACATTGCTGTTATAAAAGAAAACTGTAAAAGCCTCTTCTGAAAGTGCACACACCCACATTTGGATGTTTTCATGTAGGAGCAGCAATGAAAGCATGGAAGGATTCAAAAGTTATCTCAGCAGGATGATGGGAGTAATGATTAGTAGCTTTTTCTTTTAAACCTTTGACTCTTACCTCAAATGAAGGACTTTTCTAATTTGACAAATGCAAATAAAGCAACTTTAAAAAGTAGCAGTGGGCCAGCCCGGTGGCATAGCAGCTAAGTGCGCATGTTCTGCTTTGGTGGCCCAGGCTTTGCCAGTTTGGATCTGGGTGCGGACACGGCAACACTTGGCAAGCCATGCTGTGGTAGGTGTCCCACATATAAAGGAGAGGAAGATGGGCACGGATGTTAACTCGGGGCCAGTCTTCCTCACCAAAAAGAGGAGGATTGGCAGTGGATGTTAGCTCAGGGCTAATCTTCCTCAAAAAAATATTTAAAAAAAAGTAGCAGGATACATAATTGACTATTGGAAATTGAGCAAAAGGAGAAGAGAGAAAAACACTGACTATAGACGAGAAGGAATCAAAAACTCCAACCATTGCACAACTCTATCTAGGCTGACCCTGACCTTGTCACTCAAGCCAACGCACGCACCACCTTCTTTCAGCATTTCTAACTTCTTAAACATATCTAGGCAAATAACACTCATGGGGATGCCACCAACCTGATCTGTTGGCAGCTTCACTCGGTTCTACAAGGAACTGCAGAGAAGCTTCTTTCTTCCTTGAAGAAACTGGAATTGACTTTGGGTGTGATTTCTGGCACTGAGCCTAAAAGAGATACAACATTAGATCTACTCTATTAAATTACCAATTCTGATTAAACACATTTGTTTTTAAAATGGAAAGAGACAAGTATTTAAACACAATAAATGAGCCTGTAGAGCTGTGTACTTAGGCAAGTACTTCAGAAAACAATTTGGCATTATGTAGTAAAGTTGAAATTTCATACAACCTATCACAGAAACAATGCTGCTCTGAACAGCAAAAACCTATTCTGACAGAAGACTAGATAAACAAATTACAGTATAATCATATAAAATAATATCACATATACAATAGTGAAATGAATAAACTACAGCAACATGAATAAATGATTATGTTAAGTGAAAAAAAGCAAGTTGCAGAAGTATATAATAATCCCATTTATGTAAAGTTCAAAACAGATGCAAAAACATGTAAAACTATATATATATATATATATATATATATATATAGTATTTAGAGATTCTCTCCACACCAGAAAGAGTTAACACAGCAGGTCTCATCATTTAAAGGGCCTGCTTGCAGGGCTACTAGCCCTTGGTTGGCACCTGGGGACTTGGCTTTCAGAACGTTTCCTCCATTACCAATTGATAAGGTTGTGCCTGCTATGCCAGCCTGCCTAGACTGTTTGTATGCTCTTTTTCCTTCAGGGAGTACAGAATTTTGGTAGGCAGAGAGTGCCTACATAACCAACCCCCAACAAAAACAAGCTAAGTCTCAAAAGGCTTCCCTGGGCAGAAAGACTGTACACGTTTTACTGCATTTCATTGCTAAAGGCAATGAGGGCACTCTGTGTGGCCTCTCTGGGGAGCAGAGGAAGCCTGTTATGGATTCCTCCAAACTCCGCCTGAGTTGTCTTTTTCCCTTACTGATCTGGCTATGTATCCTTACTGTTTGACTTTAACAAATCTCAGTTACAAGTACAACTGTATACTGAGTCTCATGAGTCCTAGTGAAGCACTCAACATGTGGATGGTAGTGGGACCTCTGTCACATGTAGAGGAAGAAGTTGACACAAACGTCAGCACACACCCATATGTCATAAACTATAAAGTAAAGGATGGGAATAATGAACATGATAAACCTCTGTGCAGGGAAGTGAGGCAGAAGAATAGGATCAGAAAAGGGCACAAAGATGCTTCAAAGGTATTGGTATTTCTTACACTGAGGGATAGGCACATGGGTGTTCATTTACATTATTTTTAATACCTTATGTGCATTACATATTTTCCTTTGTAAATTTGAAATATATCAGGTCATAAATTTTAAAAATCTAGAAAATGAAAATCTCATTCTTATATTGCAAGAGGGAAAGAAAACTGGTAAACCATTTTGTAGAAAAAATAGCCAATATTTAACAATTTTACTTCAAATGTGCATATCCTAGAGAAATTAAATTCAAAACATGTACACAAGGAGGCATGAACAAAGACGTTCACCACATCACTATGATAATGAATAGATGGAAACAACTTCAAAATCTACCAACAGGGGAATATATAAATAATAGAGCCACTGCACTGCTGTTCAGTGGATACATTATGGAATTCAATTACATAAAGAAAGCAAAACCAAGTTTTCATTAAACCCTGCTCCTTCTTGAAACTTCATGAAGGAGTTTTAAAAATGTATAAACCCAGAAGGATGAAGAGAAAGAGAAGGGAACAGATGAGAGATGTCAACAGACTTTTTTAAGTTGGAAAGCAGATCAGTAGCAACTAATCAGCCCAGAGAGAGCAGAAACACACTAGCTATGGAGAAAGCCCAGAAGCAGACATTTATGTTTATGGAGAAACTCATAAGATCAATAATCACACATCTAATTAATTAGAGATGCTAATTAAAAAAGCATCTCTAAAAGAGGAGGTCCAGATGGGGCCTGCAAACAGAAGAGTTGATAAAAGTATGTATAGGAAGTAATGAGAGTCACAGAGCCCTGCCTCTCCCAGCTCTAGCAGAAAATGTTTACTCTCTGGAGTTTCAGAATCTGAGAGACGGTGAACTCAGTGGCATGAGACACAGCTGATGATAAGAGTAATACACTAAAAACTAAATATTAAGTGGATGTATTTAAATTGCACCTTCCCCTTTGCCCCACCTGGCTGAGAACACTCACAGTTAGAATCAGGCCCCTAAGCAGGAGAGAAGATTTGTCAGAAAAACCTACCAATCCAAGAGAAAAATCCCTGTAGATATTAACACCCAGACATCCACAATGACTTGGCCCAGACAGATCATACCACAGTGAAATCTACCAATGTACAAATTTTACTATGCAAATAGAGCTTCCAATCACCATTTTAGTTTCCCACTCAAATAAGAGGAGACAGCTAAGGATCACTGGATATATGACAAAAGCTCTAGTGTAAAAGGCAATGAGCAAAGTAAGCAAAAAAGGTACTTACAGGAAACAGAAACCATACGAATATTACTAAAAAAGGTTAGAGGAACCTAACATCAAGGAATATTGTGAAATTTCAGATCACTAAAGACAGATGACAAGATCCTAAAAGCTTGCAAAGACAAAAAAATAGTGACTCAAAAAGGATCAAAGAATCAGAATGATATTCTCAACAACAACACAAGAAGCTAAAAGAAAACAGAGTATGTCTTTAAAAATCTGAGAGAACATAATTTCCAACCTAGAATTCTGTACCCACCCAAATTACCCATCATGAGGATAAAATCATGATATTTTCAAACATTTAAGGTCTTAAACTCTCAGGAAGCTACTAAAGGATGAGTCCCACCATAAAAGGAGAGAGAAATAAAAAGGAAGATTTGGGAACCAAGAAATATGAGCTGCAATACAGGAGAAAAGAAAAGGGAATTCCCTGTATGATAAAGGGAAATCACATGGCAACGACCTTTGTGACAGGCCTAAGGATGAACAGGAGCAAAACACAAAGGGTAGAGAGAGAGATCCAGGAGGCATATCTTCAGAAAAAAACTGAAAATGATAAATTACTTATGTGTCTACAGACACTAAGAAGACATTTATTATTCGGTCACAGAAATTGGTGATAAATTAGTCATAATGCACAAAAAATCCACAAACGGAAAAACCAAGACAATTAAATCAAGAGAAAACTAAGATACAAGAAATGGTTAAACAAACTGTGGTACATCCATACCATGGAATACCACTCAGCAATAAAAAGAAATGAATTACTGAAACACACAAAAACCTAGAGGAATTTCCAAAGAATTATCCTGAGTGAAAAAGTCAACTCCAAAAAGTTATACACTCTATGATTCCATTTAAACATCCTTTAAATGACAAAACTGTAGAAATGGAGAATAAATTAGAAGTTCCAAGGGTTAAGGAGGGGGTGAGGGCAAGAGAGAAGTATTACTATAAAAGGACAATAAGAGGGGTCCTGTGGTGATGGAATTGTTCTGTATCTTGTTGTTAATGTCAATATCCTGGTTATGATACTATATAACAGTTTTCCAAGATGTTAACTTTACAGGAAACTAGGTAAAGGGTAAATGAGTTTGCACCCTATTATTTCTTACAGCTGCTTGTAAATGTACAATTAAGTCAAAATAAAAAGCTTGATCAAAAGAAAAAGGAAGAGGCTCCGGATAATATCTTTCTATAGAGTACGTTCTCTTTTTCTCCTATTAGGCAGATTGGATTAAAATGATCAGCTCCGGGGCCGGCCCGGTGGCCCAGCAGTTAAGCGCGCACGTTCCACTTTGGTGGCCCGGGGTTCGCCGGCCCCAATCCCAGGTGCAGACATTGCACTGCTTGGCACGTCATGCTGTGGTAGGCGTCCCACATATCAGGTAGAGGAAGATGGGCATGGATGTTAGCTCAGGGCCATGTCTTCCCCAGCAAAAAGAGGAGGATTGGCAGCAGTTAGCTCAGGGCTAATCTTCCTCAAAAAAATAAAATAAAATAAAATGATCAGCTCCCTTCTCGCTCTGAGGACGGAGCTGGGTCAGTTTGAGATAAAATTTTAGTAAGACGCAGTCCACTTGTAGTCTGCCTTCTTCTTCAGAATGAGCCCTCCTGCATAACTGAGAGCCCAATAATTCTCCTTATGCCTGAAAGATTGTGAGACATTCAGTTCAGCCCTTTGGAGGTTTTTGCTTAACTTTTTAGCCTCTTGCCCAGAATGCTTCAAAATCTGTCAAATGCCTCCTTGTGGTGGGCCCCCTTCTGCAGCAGGACTGTGCCTTCCTAGCATAGCAAGACCACATATTTCCCTCCACCTTTCTAGCCTAGGGTTTTGCACCACCCCAGAACTTATAAATGTTCTTTAAGGAAAGTGGCTATCCATTTGGGCACCTCTGGACTCCAATTTGTCATGGCATCCCTGCACACCTAAAACAAAGCTCTGCTTTCCCACAGCAGACTCCCTCTATCCGGGCCAATCAAAAACTCAGCTTTTGCCCAAATTTAGCAAAAACCCTTAGGGAAGAAAATGACTAACAATCGTCAACTCATCTTCCAAGGATTCTTCTTTCTTTGGAATTTTAGTTCATCTAGGCTCTGTTGCTTCCACAGCTTCCCATGTCTCTAGAAATATGATTTGTTTGCATTTTATTCTTTAAACTAGCTGTTGCAACAGGAGTGGTGGCCTGCCACAATCTGTTACATACTACCTAGAAGATGAACTTCTGGCATAACCTTGACATCAAAGCCCTACAAGGACATTTTAAGAAAAGGCAGTATTATTCATGAACACAGATGCAAACATCTTAAAAATTAGCAAACCAAATCAAGTTTATCCTAGGAAACTTAAAGTTGTGTTAACTTTCAAAAATCAGTGTAATTTATCACATTAAAGGTCTCTCAGTTCTGAAAGAAATAGATCTGTCCTCATTCCTTGGAACCAAAAGGCTATATATGTTTAATTATTTGTTTATATAAGTTTCCAGTAAATGTTATTTCTAGTACTACAATAGTTTTCTCTCCAATTAGTACTGTGCTTTTGAATAATTTGTCTTCAATCATTAGCTTCAAAAACTCCATTTGAGGGGGCCAGCCCTGTGGCCGAGTGGTTAAGTTCGCATGCTCTGCTTCGGCGACCCAGGGTTTCACTGGTTTGGATCCCGGTGTGGACATGGCCACCGCTCATCAGGCCATGCTGAGGCAGTGTCCCAGACAGCACAACTAGAAGGACCCATAACTAAAAATACACAGCAATGTACTGGGAGGATTTGGGGAGGAAAAAAAAAAGATTGGCAACAGTTGTTAGCTCAGGTGCCAATCTTAAAAAAAAAAAAATTCTATTTGAAAGTCTGCTATTTTGTAGAGTTATCCTCTTAAGATATGTAATCAATAAAAGACTGATCTCCCTGTATAGCAATTGATTGCCTTCAGTTTTCAAAAAATAACCAAACTTACCAACCTGGATTAGAAACTTAAATAGTTGCCCACTTTCCTAAAAACCTAATTTAAGTATTATTTTGGAAGTAAAAAATGATTGTTACAATTTGATAATTCTAATTCCCAGACCTCCAATTTCAAAACAGGAAATGTCAAATCAAAATTTTCACAAAATACCTTTAAATGTCATAGAAAGTCAATGGGAATATAGGATTCCCTTTTAAGAATGAGATTTACAAACAACTTAACTAAAACGTATCTACCTATATTGTGTATTGCTTCACCCATTAAAATATTAAACCTGTACCAGCTTTCCTTTTTGACTTACCTCTTTGCTTGGTGATTTAACACAAAGGTCTTTTGTTGTAGGTGTTAAATAAACCACTGATTTTGTAGAATTTCTGCTAAAATCATTGGCAGGACCTAAAAAGAAAATCAAGAAATTTTTAAAAGCAAAGTATGGTATGAAATCTTTTGGATACATTTAAAAGCAGCCCTACACGACATGTGAAGAAGTCTGTTGACTCTTTAAACCAAATAGCTTAAATGAAGTACAGGCATCAATCCAATAATCAAATGTTCCTAGAAGACCTCAGGAACTGAAAAAGAAGAAATTTCTGAAGAAATACGTGCCGGTCTTCTTTCAGAGCCTGTACAGAAGAGATACTTTTCCACTATCTGTGTTTATTTCTTTGGTTGGCCTATTCTCTTACTCAAATACCCTCTGACACTGACCAACACTTAGAAAAGTTTTTTGCCATAATTCAACATTTCTTTAAAAAGAGGTGTAAATCACGAAACATTATCTCAAGCTCTTCAGTGATCCCAAGAATTCTGCATATTTATTTCCATTACATGAAATACTTTCTCTTGTGCATTTTTATTTATGGACTTCTAGACTACACAAATCTAGTGTGAACTAAAAGGAATGACAAATTATTCTCATTTTCGCCAGTGTTATCCTCAGTGTACCAGAAGGTACATGAAGGACTGCATGTGTACTCAAAATTCCTGGGAAAATAATTTACACGTATTTAAATGCTAGAACATATTTGCTGCATTTGATATAAATTAATATGACAAATTTATATTTTCATCTATCCCAACCCTCAAAGTCCATCTAGAAATGAAGCCTTACTTTCTTCTTCAAAACAGTCTTGTAAGATTTCCAGTATATTCTGGCCTACCTGCATATTAATGTCAGGTGCCCTAATAAAAAGGAAAGAAGGGAAAACGTTAACATATCATTTCTAGAACATATCTGTTATTTACGTCACCATCTACTTTGAAAATTCCATTATCTCCTTATTACAAAAGGTTAATTTACTTAACAGGAAAAATTTCACCTTTACTCTGAGGATAAAACCTTTATTCTCTGAGGATAAAATATTTAAGAGTCCAAGAATTCCCAGAAAAGTATGTTAAGTAGTTATGTCATTATCTACATTAACAATTATACTCCTTGATTGAACAGCCACATCTAAAGCTGTTTTAGATTACTGCTGTATCTAAACGGGAATATAAACATTTTTGAACAAATCAAATCAGTCCTGAAACACTTCTTTAATAAAGACTCTACAGTCACAAGTCCTAACAGTTCCAAGTAACATTGTCTTCCCTACAAGCTCTCAAATGCACTTTTGATTCAATACAATTAAGCTGCTAATTTTTTAAATTAAAATTGTATTCAGAAAATTGTAGATTCACATGGAGTTTTAAGAAATAATATAGAGAAGATCCCTTGTTCATTTTATCCAGTTTCCCCTAATGGTAACATTTTACAAAACTATAGTACATACACTATCACAACCAGGATACCGATATTGTTAACAATCCACCAATCTTATTCAGATCTCTACAGTTCCACCCGTACTCCTTGGTGTGTTTATGTTTGTGTGTTTGTGTTTAGCACTACACAATTCATCCTATCTGTAGATTCAGGTATCAACACTACAGTCAAGATACTGAACAGTTCCATCACCACAAAGATCCTTCTATTTCCCTTTTATAACCAAATCCACCTTTTCTTTTACCCTCACTGAGTAAGCTGCATCTTTCTAACATTACCATTTAATCCACCCACAGAGTGCTTTCCCCATGACAGTCATTTAGTCAGAACTGAGACCGCCTCTTCCTGATCCACCATTTATCAGGTGAGTTTCTTTTCACACTGCCACTAAGATATTGCATTGCTTGCATTAATATTTCCGTTAATATAAAATAACTAAGGTGACTACACTTAATCAGTGGGCAGAGATACTATTATTTTAGTCAGAGATAATAGTTTTTCCTTTCTTCATTTAAAAATTCTACTTTCTGAAGGTGGGAATAAAAATTATCTTAAAAGCTTAAATACATAAATTACCTGGAAGGTCGGCAAAATCTTCTTCTGTAGTCATTTTTGAGATGATCCTAAAAAAAACGTAAATCATCAATCTAGTTTCCTTGTTTAAAATATATTCAAATATAACTTATCTTAAAGTAATTTTACCCCAACATGAGCATGCCAGAAAATTTAAGTTCTTCATTTATTCATTAAGTATTTGTTAAATGCCTATTATACTACTATAAAGAGGAATTCTTGTAGATGAAGTGAAAGAGAACTTGCCTCATATCCAGTTTCTAAAGCTATGCTTGTACTATTTCCTCACCCTGGGATTTATTCCATCTTCTTCCTCCTCTTCTTCTACCTCCTGCTATACCTTTTCCACCAACAAAATCCTATCTGAGCTTCCAATAATTCAAGTTGATTGACTAACAATATCTACCTACCTCCTTCCCCTGCAGGGAGATCCCTCTAAAATCATAGTAAAGAACTAAAATGGCATAAAATAACAACAAAGAGAGTGGCAGAGAGGACCATCTGTGGACAAATAACTTTTACAAATTTTTCGAAGATGGAAAATAAATGAAGTGTGATAATTGATGAAACAGAACAAAGGCAGTAGTAGCAGCCTAGAGTAAGATCAGAGGATACTATCCTAGATGAGGAGTGAAGCTGATCTGCCCAGGAGAAAACCATAACTATGCAGAACTAGGAAATTCAAGATCTGAAGGAGCAAAAGAGTGAGAAAAAATAAAAACAGAACAATTAAAAGAATACCTATATACAGAACAATAGACCTGTCCCTATCCCGAGAAACAGAGTTCAAAAACAGTATTCTATTGTCTCAGTCTTAAATATCACCAGCATCTATGGATCACCAGACATTTTAAAGTCTCTAAAACAAAAGAGAAAAATCAAGACATAAATTTTAAAAAAGTTATTTCAGGCATTTGAAATATGAACTGTGATCAAGAGAATGAGAACATAAGCCACAGACCAGAAGAAAATATTTGCAAAAGACACATCTGACAAGGAGTGTTATCCAAAATATACAAACTCTTAAAACTCAACAAACAGGAAAAAAAGCTACCCAATTAAAAAACAAACGGGCCAAAAATCTTCACACACAACACACCTAAAAAGACATACAGATAACGAAAAAGCATACGAAAAGATGCTCCACACCATTTCCATCATCAGAGAAATGCAAACTAAACAACGTGATACCACTACAAATCTATTAGAATGGCCAAAATCTGGAACAATGACAACTCCAAAAGCTCATGAGGAAGCAGAGCAACAGGAAATCTCATTCATTTAGAATGCTAAATGGTACAGCCACTTTGGAGGACAGTTTGGTGGTTTCTTACAAAACTAAACATACTCTTACCATATGACCATATCACCATATCACGCTCCTTGGTATTTACCCAAAGAGCTGGCAACTTACGTCCACACAACAACCTGCACACAGACGTGTATAGCAACTTTACTCATAACTGCAAAAACTTGGAAGCAATCAAGTTCTTCTTTTTAAAATTTTTTTATTGCAGTAACATTCGTTTATAACATTATATAAATTTCAGGTGTACATCATAATATATTTCGATTCCTGTATAGATTACATCATGTTCACCACACAAAGACTATGACACTCCATCACCACACACATGTGCCTAATCACCCCTCTCACTCTCCTCCCTCCGCGCTTCCCCTCTGGTAACCACCAATCCAATCTGTCTCTATGTGATTGTTTGTTGTTGTTTTTATCTTCTACTTAGGAGTGAGTTCATATGGTATTTGACTTTCTCCCTCTGACTTATTTTGCTTAGCATAACACCCTCAAGGGCCATCCATGGGAAGCAACCAAGTTCTGTTCTTCACTAGGTGAATGGATAAATTGTGGTACATCTAGATAACAGAATACCATTCACTGCTAAAAAGAAATGAGCTATCAAGCAACAAAAAAACACAGAGGAGGCTTAAATGCATAACACTAAGTAAAAGAAGCCAATCTGAAAAGGCTACATACTATATGATTCCAACTATATGATATTCTGGAAAAAGGTAAAACTATGGAGACAGTAAAAAAATCAGTGGTTGCTAGGGCTGAGGGGGGAGGAAGGGATGTACAGGTGGAGCACAGAGGATTTATAGGGCAGTGAAAACACTCTTTATGATACCACGTCATTACAGATGGATAAACCTCATTGATGGATAAATGTCATTAGACATTTGTCCAAATCCACAGAATACACACCATCAAAAGTAAACCCTAATGTAAACTATGGACTTTAGGTGATAATGATGTGTCAGTGTAGGTTCATCAATTATAACAAATATATTACTCTGGTGGGGATGTTGACAACCAGCTAGGCATGTGCAGAGGCGAGAGGTCTATGGGCAATCTCTGTATCTGCCTCTTAATTTTACTGTGAACCTAAAACTGCTCTAAAAATTAAAATAAATTTTTTTAAAAACTGCTCTTAAAAAAAATGAACTGTGGGCATTTAGTAAATTTTATGCCTCTTCACTTCTCCAAATGAAAATAGCTTTATTCCTTTTTTAAAAATTATATATAATGTAAACAATGTATGTGCTCACAGTAAAAAGTACACTCTATACCACCCTTGCATACATCTCTTTACGCACACAAGCAAACATATATAACTTCATATAAATGGGAGGCCGTCAACGCCGAGGATTTTCTTAAAGGACACATAAAGTAGAAAACACAAGTTTAGGATGGGGCTAATAGTGAGTTGTATAATACACAGTAACCATAAGCGAAGTTTGAAATACAGAACAGTCAACATCGAGGGAGTCCAGCAACATGGAAACAAAAACTGAGTTCGCGCCCCGGGCAGTATTCACAGTTAGCACCTTTTAATAGGTGTCTGTCAGAAAACTTTATCAATAACAGATGCTCCAGAACACTGCAAGCCTGAAGCTAAGGCATACGTTTAAGGCCTTTCAATACTTCTGTGGACAGAAAATTATTTGGAAGACTAGGAACTGGAGCTCGGCTAAAAAGTAGAAATCACAAGACTCTCTGAAGAGAAGGATGCCGTCACAACCGAAATTACAAGAAACCTTGAGGAAACAAGTAAACAAGTCCATTAACTCGGACTATCGGCACACGCTCACTTTTGATCTCAAAATTTTCGCGCGCTTTCCCCACGGAATCCCCCGAGAAGCGCCAGCACCGGCCCAACGTTCATTCTCCCCCGCCTCGGCCCGAGCGCCAATCGGCCGGCCCCCACCAGCCGCAGCGGCCGCGGCCCGCACTTACCAGCCCCGAGTCCGCCATGTTGCGGCCCGGCTCCGCCCGCGAAGGGGGTTGGGGGCGGAAGCCAACCTAGGCCGCGGCTCGAGGAAGACTGGCGCGGACCGCGTCGCGGGAAGAGAAGCCAGGCGGCGACCCAGGAGCGGCCCTGAGGTGGGAGGCACCCGCAGCGAGAGCGCCTCAAGCCAGCAAGCGCGCACCCCCGGGGCTCGCCGCCCATTGGCTCGGCGCTCCACAAACACCGATGCCCCGCTCTCTCTGCGGTTTGAAATAAGCTGCACATGCGCAGAACGGGCCTTGCCACCCAATAGGAAGCAAGCCGTTATGGACCCGCCCCCTCACTGTACCCTCCCACTGCCCCGCCCCCCTGCCCCGCCCTCTCTTCCTCCAGTAACCCCGGGCGCTCTTCTTAGTCTCACTCGGTCTCGTCCTCCTTCTCTTCGCCGACCCGGCTGCTGGGCGTAAAGCTGGGCTTTTACTTAGCAGGCACGATCTTGGGAACCGCCTTTGCCCCTTGAGCCCAGTGTAAAACTTCTTAGCGGTTCGATTACAGAGTATAACGTAATACTTGGGGTCCTGCTGGTGGTGTAGTGGTTAACTTCGCGCGCTCTGCTTGGGTGGCTGGGTTCACCTGTCCCGATCCTGGGGCGCTCCTACCTACACACCCGCTCATCAAGCAATGCTGTGGTGGCCTCCCACGTTCAAAATAGAGGAGGATTGGCACAGATGTTAGCTCAGCTACAATCTTCCTCACCAAAAAAGAAAAAGTAATACTTGGAAGGATAAGAGGTAGAAATTGCGGAAGTCGTTTGAAGATTTCCCTGTGCAGGCTCGTTAGCCACACCCAGCCAGTCTGTGCATCATCTCTGAAAGTAATAAGATGATGATGATAGCTTGTATTCTTTTTTCAAATGTGTGGGTAATATTTTCATGAAGCATTGCCAGCAAAATGACCTATATAAATATATATCATTTCGGTGTGATGTCCTGACAAGAATACTAGATCAAGAGTCTTGAAACCTGCTCAGCCCTTGGTTAGCTATGTCATCTAGACAAATTGTGGCACCATTCTGGGTGTTTCCTTAGTTATATAATGGAAAAGCTAAATTAGATGCTCCAAAGTCTTCTTCCTATCTGATTCTATGAAACTATGTCCTATTTTTATGACAAAAATAATGCAAGGGAATTTTAATCAGACAATACTTATTGAATAAATTCATTAATCAATATTTGAGCTGGTAAATTTTTTTAAACTTGTAATGCTTTAACAAATGTTATCACCTGCTAAGGCCATTTTTTCTTCTTTCTTTTTTTTTCCAGTAGGGAAGAGAGGTTACAAATTGACTCTGAAATCAGACAAGCCTAGGTTCAACTCCACTAATTCTGCCATAATGGGCAATTAGACTATTTCTCGATTCCCTTGTCTGTGAAATGGGAATAATATTACAGTTGTTGAGATATTGGATTAATTCCTTTTAAGATCTAGGTGAAATGCCTGGGACATAGTAAGAATTCAACAAATAATTCTATGGGATATTGTTTTACTTGTTCTAGCAGTTTTGCCAATCAGACATTATAGAATTTGATGTCGTCACATTTAGAATAGACAATAATAAAAGTAAACGTTTATTGAGTGCATACTATGTGCCAAGTTCTAATCTAATTGCTCTCTATGCAGTAACTTAATTCTTAGAACATTCCTGTGAGAGAAGACAACTAATATCCCAATTTTATAGACAACAAAACTGGGACAGAGTTTAGGTAACTTGCCTAAGATCACGCTATCATTAAATAACAGAACTTAGTATGAAGCCCAGTATTTTGACTCTAGAACTGAGCACTTAATCACTATACTCTTTTTACCTCTCAGTGAGAAATTTTAGCAAGCACAATCATAGACAGAAAATTCCACATGTAAAATTATACCCCCATGCTTCCACTGGAAAAAATAACTCTCAGAGGTATTTTGAGAAACTTGAAATGCGATGGCATACTGGTGTAGCATGCAGGGCACAAAGGATGTTGGCAATGAACTGGTCTGTTCTAGAGAGAAAATGGAGCAGTACCCTTATGAAAACAGAAAGTTATGGAGACTCCCGAGTTCCTGAACATACTTTTCAGTTTCCTCTGCATCTGTCCTAACATTTAATAGCCCCACCATGGTTTCAGCATCCTAAAACAGGGTTGCTAGTTGACGGAGTAATGTTTATAAAACCCAAGTTTGTCATAGACCCCCTGCCCCCCAAAATACATCAAGATCACTCCTTATGAACTGCTATGACAGCTGACTAAATCTTGAAGTTTTCCATCAAAACTACTTACCTAGGTAGTTGGGGGATGGGGGGTGAGTGTGTGGGCTTATGTATCTGTCTATGGAAGTATGTGTATTAGATGTGTATATGGGAAATAAAGTATCCAGAAATTTAACTTTTAAGGGAAGTGTAACTTTCAGTTACTTTTGATTTTATGTAATTTAAAATTTGTAATTGTTAAAACTACTTTAAAGAATATTTTAGACTTTAAAAATTATACTCCCAAAATCAACTTGCTCTAGAAATTTTACCGTAGTTGCAATTATAACTTAAAATTTGCTAAAGGGAATTAAACTTATTTGTATAATTCTGTTTTATTTTTTAATATAAAATTTCAGTTACCTTTTTTTTCACTCTTTACTGCCCAAATGTTGATCCCTCTGTTAAACACATTCACTTTAGACCTTTCTGAGAAAACTACCCTCAGACAGAAAGGCTTTACCAAACTGTAATTGCCAAGTTAATAAAGTGTGCTTGCAAAATGTGGATAGGTGGCAGCAACATTCACCAAAAGAAACCCAAAAAACCAGTTTTACTTCACAGTGGGTCCTTAAGGTCTGCACTGAGTCCTTAATTTTAAAGTGCTGTACAAATTGACTAATCTTTACATTTCCTAAGTTAACTCTGATGTCCACCAAATAATTATGGTATGGGTATTTATTGTCAAAGTCTCTTCACTTACGAGGTTCCGTATAGAAAAAGCAGTCATAGCACAAAAATATTTGCAACTGAACTGACCACTTAAAAATTAGTCTATATTCAACCCCACTCCAACAGCTTAATGTGAGCATCTGTCCTTCCATCATCCCATTGGATCAACATCATTTTTGGGTAAGTCTCACACTGTTTGTCAGATATTATAAAACAGAACAAAGCAAAATACACTGTTAATTGGTTGCAAAGTGAAAATGAAAATCTTGCAAAAGATGAATGGCTTTATGAGGTTGAGAGTGATACAGAGAAACCTCTCAAATTAAATGCAAAGCCAGTGACAAATGCAGAGTTAGACTAATTAACTTGACAAGCTTGATGATGTCTAAGAGAAGCTTGGGATGTCAAAAGTTAAAAAGTGGCCTTTGGAGAACAGATTAGTGGTTACCAGAGGTGAAGGGGATAGGGTGAGGCTGAAAGGGGTAAAGGGGTACATATGTCTCGTGACAGATAAAAACTAGACTTTTAGTGCTGAACACGATGCAGCCTAGAGAGAAACTTAAATATAATAACGTACAACTGAAATTTACACAATGTTATAAACCAATATGACCTCAATAAAGTAAGTTTTTTAAAAAGCCAGTAATGAAAGGTCACAAATTTTATGAATCCTTTCATAAAAATGTTCATTACTAGGGGCCAGCCTGGTGGTGCAGCAGTTAAGTTTGCATGCTCCACTTTGGTTACCTGGCATTCACTAGTTCGGATCCTGGGTGTGGACCTATGCACTGCTTACCAAGCCATGCTGTGGCAGGCGTCCCACACATAAAGTAGAGGAAGATGGGCACGGTTGTTAGTTCAGGGTCAAACTTCCTCAGCAAAAAGAGGACGATTGGCAGCGGATGTTAGCTCAAGGATAATCTTCCTCAAAATAAAGAAACAAAAATTAATCACTGGCAAATTTATAGAGATTGAAAATAGGTTAGTGGTTGCATAGGGCTGAGTGGTTTGGGAAGAAATGAAGAGTGACTGCTAATGTGTATGGGGTTTCTTTATGGGGTGATGAAAATGTTCTAAAATTGATTGTGGCAATGATTGCACAACCCTGTAAATGTACTAAAAGATGTTGAGGGGGTCAGCCCCATGGCCAAGTGATTAAGTTCACGTGTGCAGCTTCAGTGGCCCAGGGTTTCACCCATTGGGATCCTGGGTGCCGACCTAGCACCACTCATCAAGCCATGCTGATGTGGCGTCCCACGTAGCAGAACTGGAAGGACCTACAAGAAGAATATGCAACTAGGTACTAGCAGGCTTTAGGAGAAGAAGAAAACAAAAAAGATTGGCAACAGATGGTAGCTCAGGTACCAATTTTGTACACATTAAATGGAAAAAAAAATGCAAACCAAAACCACAATATGAACAAATTTCCACTTAGAAAAACGTTAGATACAATGTTTAAAATCGACAAAAAATTTGATTTCACAAAAGAGATGCAGATGGCAAATAAACACATGAAACAATGCTCAACACCACTATCATTAGGAAATACAAGCTAAACTAAAATAAGACACCAATATACACTTACAAGAATGGCTAAAAAGTTTTTTAAACTGACTGTACAATGCACCAGTAAGGAGAAGGTGCAACTGGTACTCTCATGCATTGATAGTAGGAATGTAAAATGGTACAGACGTTCTGAAAAACTTCCATTTCTTATAAACAAATGACATAGCAATCCCATGCTTGGGTATTTACTGAAGAGAAATGAACACATATCTACACAAGGAATTTAATACAAATGTTTATAGCAATTTTATTCATAATGGACCAAATTGGCAATATGCCCATCAACTAGTGAATGAATAAACAAATTGCAGTACATTCATACAGTGGAATACTACCTGGCAATAAAAACAAACTACTGATATACGCAACAACACAGATGAATCTCGAAAACATTATATTAAATGAAAGAAGCCAGACATCAAAGGCTTTCTGCTGTATAGTTCCATGCGTGTGACTACATAAAGCTATACGAACGGAAATGAGATCAGTAGTTGCCAGAGGATGAAGTCAGCGGGGAGAAGACACTGACCACAATGGGCCTCGAGGGAAATTTCTGTGGTTGTGGAAATAGTGTATGTCTTAATTATAGTGATGGTTACGCGACTATATGTATTTGTCAAAGCTCTTAGAATAGTGGTCCTAAGGAAAGGGTGGCTTTTGCTGTAAATTATACTTCAATAAACCTGACTTGAAAAATTAAGAACATTAGAGAGAGAGACCGAGAAACAAATCAACCAAATGCAATGTGGGAATTTTGATCAGAGTCTGGTTCAAAATAAAAACGCTATAAATATCATTAAGCAACAGTGAAAACTAAAATATTAATTGATTATTAACTGACAGGAAATTATAAAATCTGAGATGTTATAATGCTATTGTGTCAATGTAAGAGAATGTCCTGATTCTTTTATGTCCTTACTCTTCTAACATATACATATTAAAGTATATGTATATGTATTTTACCCTCATGAGGGGTAAAATGTCATGTTTGTAAGTACATTGAAATGGTTCAGTAAAAAGAAAGAGATACAGTTAAAGTAAATATGGCAAAATGTTAACAATTATTGAACCAATATGGTAGATGTGTAGGTGTTTATTACTACTCTTTCAGCTTCTCTGTATGTTTGAAACTTTTTACAGTAAGATGATGGGCAGAGTGGCATTAATAAAATTGCTGAAGTTCTCAAAAGTTTTGCAAAAATTTGTTATTCTGCAAAAGTCAAAAGTTAAAATGTTAGCAAATTACCATTGGAGAATTTTATCAGAAAAATTACACTCCAAAAATCAATTTTTTCTAGAAATTATAGCATAGTTGCAATTGTAACTTAAAATTTGCTAAAGTGAAATAAACATATTTGCATAATTTTGTTTTATCTTTTAATACAAAATTTCAATTATTGTTTTTCCTCTTCACTGCCAAATGTTGGTCCATTTGTTAAGTACATTCACTCTAAGTAGCCTTTTATGACAAAATTATCCCCAGATAGAAAGGCTCTACTATACTGTGTTGCCAAGTCAATACTGTAAAGTGGGCTTGCAATATACAGATAGGTGGCAGCAACGTTCACAAAAAGACAATTTTACCATGCAATGGGATTTAAAGGTCTGCACTGAGTCCTTAATTTTAAAGTGTTATGTAAATTGACTGACCTTCACATTTCTTAAGTTACCTCTGCCAACCATTTAATTCTTAGTTGCAATTATATTCTATTATGTACACATTGTTTCTCTTAACAAGAACACCACAATCACACTGTTCTCTGAGTCTCCATTCTTTATCCTATAGTTTACTTCTAGTCAACATAATTCTTACCTTATAAAGAGGAGTTTTTGTCATTTAAAATACATTTAGATTTTCAAAAGCTTACTACTATAGTTCTGCATTATAGTTTTAACCTTGCAAAGACTTTAATTACTTTGATGGTACTAGGCAAAAATTTAAATAATGTACATTTGTATTTATTGATGTGGAAATGTGCTCTAGATACATTATATGAAAAAATGAAGTTTATGAAACAGCTTGTACAGTATTAACCCAATTACATAAATATATACAAATAGAGAAAAAGTTCCAAAAAATGATGGTACCCATTCAAACAGTGCTAATGGTGGATGGTGGAATAGCATGTGCTTTTCATTTTCTTCTTTATCCCTTTCTGTTTTCTCTGAAATTTATATAAGTAAGTTTTCCATTTATAATAAGAAAAAATATGAAATTATTTAAATTTATGTATAGGATATGATATATAACATGTTTGTAAATTCAAGTGCCTATAGAAATTCATAAAAAGTAAAATGCCAAAACTGTAGCTTGCAGACAATACCTAATAGTAAGTGATTTATGAGGTGAAGGAAATAGGAAGATAAGCTGCAAGCAAAGACATGAGGCAGAAATGATGTGCTGTTGACACAGAGGAAATTTGTCAGATATTGTAAAGTGTTCATATTTGCAAAAAGGAACTAGATTATGCAGCACTTTCAATGTTAGAATAACTTTTCGCTTATTCCAATGGACAGTGGAAAACTGTATCAATCAGGGGTTAGTTACAGAATTCATGATGGCTAATTTAGGTTAAAAGGGATCTACTAAGAGTCATTTATCACACTGCAGAACTGAGCCACCAAAAGCCAGCTGCTGTATGCACAGTCAGGAAGCAAAATTGAAAAACTGGGAAGCTGATGCTAATGCTGGAGTCTCCAGAACCATATTGACATTGCCCAATCAGGAAGTCACCACAGTTACAAAACTGCCATGTCAAAGAAGTCACCACAAATAAGAAGCCTCCATGAGCAGGGAGCTTCCTTATTGCTTCTGGCTCCAGAAGTGCACCATACCTGCCGTGATAGGCATCAGAAAACTCATGTTCCATGCCTTGACTATCCAGGAAACTAGTGATCGATCGAACACTGGGACTTCTGATAACACTGCCGCAGAAAAATCAGATGCCTACAGACCACGAAAAACCAAAGGCAGCAAAGGAGTGAATTCTGTCTCCTTTCTGCCTTGCTAATGTTGAATGCATCCCAACTCCAGCTGCAAAGACGTCTGGGAAATGTTGTTTTTAGCTTTTCAGCCTCTGCAGTATAGAATGGCACACCAGAAGAGATTGGACTGAAGGTTCCACCAATCTACCTTATCCCCTAAACAAACACTAACGGACCTTAAATGAAGGGAAGGGGAAGAAAAATGTAGACCTAACTCTTGCATATATTGAATTTGAAATGGTGAAAACTGAATTTATCATTGCTGTATTACTCCCCAAGCTATCTCCCTATCTGAAATTTCCAGTTTCTGTTAAAGCTACTATTATTCTATGATTTACCTCATTTAGACACCTGTAGATGTCCTGTATCTTGGATGTGGCATCCAAGAAATAGTTCTCAGTAGTATAAATGTTTACTACACTACAAAAATAGTGTGGACATATAACTAGAAAAATTCTTTATCATCCTAGAAGGAACTCTTTGTACGCTGTAAACTCTAAGGCTGGCAAATCAAACCACTCGGACAGAGCGACTAACATCACTTCTATAGCAGTCATTCTTCACCACTTTTTTCTGTCCCAAAAGACCTAGTGGGAGTAACCAAAGTTACTAGAGGAGAGAGTATTTTTTAAGAAGTTTAAATTTAAAAGAGCTCTGTTTTGAAGGAACTTTTATGCCGTGCTGGAGCACATTGATGGTGCTCAATAAATACTTAGTGTTGAATGAACAAATGAAGGAATGAATCTCAAAAGCAATGAAAATCCATTAAAGTGTTTTAAGTGAGGAGCGACTTGATTAGATTGATTTTACATGAATCAGAGCAGGAAGAGTGGAAAGTAGGCAACTGCTTAGAAGCCTGTTGTAACTCTTCAGACAAGAAGTCATTTAGTCCATGCCCTCATTTCATAGGTGAGGAAGCTGTGATCTCAGAGAACTTAAGGGGTTTGTTCAGGGTCTCAGAGTTGGTTAGTGGCAAAATTGGCTTCTTTGCCAATGCCCAAACACTTTTCCTACTATATTTCCTTACCTACAAATTCATTATTTAACACCTGAAGCTTGAGATAGCTGTAAGAGGATTTCCGTTGTAATGGTGTAGTGATACAACGATGTTGGAAATTACAGACAGGTCTAACTGGCCAATAATATTTCAGCAGGATTTTTGCATTTTGTACTTATTTTTAGGGAGACATAATTTGAACATTGGTATATTAAGGATTAATTTGACTTGCAAATCAGCAAACCAAAGCAACTTACAGAGGTTGATAAACTAGATTTTTCTTTAATTTGGTTATTTTTTTCAAAAGTTAAGAAAGAAATAATTAACAAGATGATTATGTCTCAAAAATATTCCTATCTATACATTTTTCTAGGGGCAGTCTTTTCTCCCACGAAACTCTCTGGCCGTAAAGCCAGTGCCTACTTTTCTCATATTCCAATCACTGATCATTCCCAGCATCCTGTCTCCCTCCCTGCTGCTTCTTTTCATTTCTCAGTTCTCATCCCTCCTCACTTCCTCGCTGTGTTACGCCAGCTATCAGCTGCCAAGAAGGTCGTTTAGGTCATTCATCAAATCAGGAGGTTTTCCCTTGTCATTCAACTTACTTTCTTAGAACACTGAAACTGAAAAATAGATATGACTTTGTCTCAAAAAAATTAAGTGGGATTTATATTTTATCATTTGAAATTTGGGGTAGCAGGAAGCAGGTCTCAACTTAATATAAAGGCAAGGCAGTAATTCTGAATCTTCAACTCCCAAAATCTGTTTCAAACTGTCTTTATTATTTTTATTTTTTGAGGAAGATTAGCCTTGAGCTAACTGCTGCCAATCCTCCTCTTTTTGCTGAGGAAGACTGGCCCTGAGCTAACATCCGTGCCCATCTTCCTCTACTTTATACATGGGATGCCTACCACAGCAAAGCTTGCCAAGCAGTGCCATGTCAGCACCCAGGATCTGAACCGGTGAAGCCCGGGCCGCCGAGAAGCCGAACATGGGAACTTAACCACTGCATCACCAGGCCGGCCCCTCAAACTGTCTTTATTTTGATAATGCACCTGAACACTCTCCTCTAGTTCACTGATAATCAGTCTGTATTGTGCCTCACTTTGTTGACAATTTAGCTCCCATAGCTACAGCTGCAGATCCAGTGGAACCCATACTGATGGCGAAAACCACATGGTCTCTCCATTAGGAAAGGAAGATCAGACTGCAGATTCCTGGCCTGCTTTGATTTCCGAAAATAGGCTGCTCTAACTGGAAAGAATGCCCAGGCCCAGGCTATACTAAATCTAGAGTAATTCTGAAATATTGAGGGTGAAATAAGAAGTGGTGGAACTTCTCAGGACTCCTGCAAAACAACCCAAAATTCCTTCCAGTGTTCCCTTCCCCCAGCATTCCTTGCACAGTGTCGGGCCAAATCCAGTCTGTCAAGGACCATTTCCCACATGTAACTATTAAATGCATTTTGGCCCCAGTGTCGCTCTATAAAGCTAGAAAACTGTAGGGCCCCTGTCTGTGGATCATAGCATCAGTAATCCACAGATCAGAAAGCATAAAAGAACAAAATAAAAGTTTGAAAATTTACAGCTTTATCTGTCAGACGTATTTTGCCAAACATCCACCAGTAACTCACCAGTAACTCAAAATAGTGACAAAAAAGGGAAAAATGTCATGTTCCCATAACTGGTTTATATTTAGTGGACCATCAAAATGGGCATGGGATAAAGAACTCCATTTTTCTAAAAATTTAAACAAAGCTCTATCCTGAAATACTTACAACAGAAATAGTACCAATAAAATTATCCTATGAAGTAATTTTTAATGGCGTTCATTCAAATCATGCCTTCTGGGGATAAAAATGGACAGCAATAAACAAGAAAAGTGGAAGAAAACAAATGCGACTTTGATGTCCCCTCTAAAGTCCATAATCTCCACATCAGTTCCTTTCATGCTCTGGTGATGTTAATCTTCTGTTTATTTTGCTGCTGTAATTTGAAGTACATGTAGTTTACTCAGAGATTGCCCTCTTAAAGTTGGTCTATGCCTGTTCTTTCTTACCTCACAAAAAGTAAAGGAAAAAAATGTGTGTGTGTGTGTGTTCTGTTGGTGGTTAAAAATCAAGTTGGGACTTCCTCTTTGAACAGTTGCCTTTTCCTCTCACGTAAGGGAGATCTCATTTTCTTTGAGACTGGATACAGTTGAAAGTAAACCAGACACCAACGAGAGGGTATGATGGCTAAGAAGCCCCCGAAACCAGCCCCTCGAAAGATCTTCCAAGAAAGATTAAAGATTACTGCTCTACCATTGTACTTTGAAGGTTTTTTACTAGTCAAGCGGTCAGAATACCAGGTAAGTCTATGGATGATAATGTTAAACTAGAAGCTTCTGTCTTAATATAAAATTTATTTCTTGATGATGTGAGGTGACAAGGGCCTCCTTGTTTCTGTTGGAATTAAGTGCTCTTACTTGAGCTCAGAAATATGATTCCAATTTTTCATACTTTAAATACAATGTGTGGCTTAAACACATACGTGCATGTATGTGTGTATTATATATAATAACGTAAGGTCCTAATGTTGTGACTAATGCAAAAAATTCAATAAGCTAAATTCCCAAAGAATTAATTTAAACATCACAGAAGATTTTAGCTTAGAAGATAAAATGTTTCCTATATTTTCTCTGCAATTTACTAGTGTGCTTCCACGATGATGTCTACCATTAAGATAAAATGATACTCTGATTGAAATGAAACTTTCTGTTCTTATTCTCAGTTGTTTCAAGTTTACAAATAATGATCAAATTATTTTTTTAATGGTAAACTTTTGTAAAATGTTGAAAATGAGAAAATTGATACTGTTTCAGATCAGGCGTAGTTATGTCTTCTAAAAACACTGTTCAGGATAGTGACTTTAAAAGATAAAACTTAGGGTGTGTTGTGGGTAGTATGTACACTAAGCTACATAAATACATTCACTCTAAGAAAATTAAAAAAGCACTCCATGTTTTTATTTATTTATTTATTGGTGAGGAAGATTGGCACTGAGCTAACATCTGCTGCCAATCTTCCTCTTTTTGCCTGAGGAAGATTGTCCCTGAGCTAACCTCTGTGCCAGTCCTCCTCTATTTTGTATGTGGGACTCAGCCACAGTATGGCATGATGAGCTGTATGTAGGTCCACACCTGGGATCTGAACCCAAGAACCCCAGGCCACCAAAGCAGAGTGCGTGAACTTAACCACTGTGCCAGCGGGCTGGCCCCCTACACTCCATATTTTTAAAACGCAAAAATGAAAACTTATAATTCATTAAAATCAGTGCTTTTAAAATATTAATTGTGGATAATTTGAAATTAATGAAAGAAATATGAAAGTGCCTGTTACCAAAGAAATCATTGACTTTGTCAAATTTTATGAAATTTTAATATTAACTGAAACTAGGAAAAATTTGTGTTTTGAGAAATGCCATAAGAAATGTTAAATAATGATAATAAAAATATATTTCCTGAGGATTTATTAATACTTATGGAAAAATTGTGTATGTGAAAATATTTGTAATAGCACATTCATATTTCTTGCATATACGCTCAGATCATTTACTATTAGAGAGTAAAGACATGGTAATTTGCATTCTTTTATGGGTGTTACACATATACTAGTAATATTTGTCAGTTACATTGGAATATATTTTGGCTGATCCTATATGCTTTTAAAGTGAATTCAATCTTGTCACCACAAGTTAACCACATTGTTATGCTTTGCCAAGAAAGAGGAGTTGGGAAAAATAAATTTCTAATTTGTAATTTAAATTTGGTTATTCACTGAATGTTTTCCAAAGTATATTTATAATAACTGTTTTTTTATGGAATTTTTTTTCTTCTAAGATCGCCCGTGATCTAACTTGTGTTGCCAATCTTTTTTTCTTTTTTTCTCCCCAAGTCCCCCAGTACATAGTTGTATATTCTAGTTGTAGGTTCCTCTAATTCTGCTATATGGGATGCTGCTTCAGCATGGCTTGATGATGATGCTACGTCAGTGCCTAAAATCCGAACTGGTGAAACCCCGGGCTACCAAGGCAGAGTGCACAAACTTACCCACTCAGCCACAGGGCCACCCCTATCATAACTGTTTTTTATATCTGGTTCCTTTTAATGTTTAAAGAAGGTGTTCCGTTGGTATGGTTAGCAGAAAGAACAAGGATTTTAGAGTGTCAGTAAAACATGTCTTTACCTGATAGCTTTGCCACTTTTAGCTTGTGACCTTATGCAAATTACTCAGTCTCCTTGAGACTCAATTTCCTCAACTATAAAACGGAGAGAATACGACTTGCCTCCCAGTGTACAATGCCTGGGATATAGCCAGCGCTCAATCAATTTATCCATTCAACCAACGTTTATTGTGTGCCTCCTATGCACCAAGCAGCACACTCAGTTCTGGAGAATGTGAATAAAACACAAAGACCCTACCTCCAGGAGGCTTAGTTTAGTAAGAAGTGAAGACTCCCTTACTCGATTGCTCTATCTTTTCTTAGAAAGCATGTTTTGAAATGGAAAGAATAAATTATAGGTATAAATATTTCTGATGAAATTAACTTGTCTTCCACTTGAATTCATAGCAAAGTATCTTTTACTTGTATGTCAGGGAGAAGAGAGCAAGAGGACATCAATAATATCGACTTATAGGGTGCTTTCAGTTATCAAAGGGATAACGTATATAAAACACCTGGCTCACATTGAAAGCTAGATTCATTCTCCTTCCATTTTGTTATTTATTGTATTCTTGTAATAAAACTGATAAAATCAGTTTTGAGTCCACAAGTAATATGGCTCAAAGGAGAGCCACAGTGACAGAGTGCTCGAAAATAGGAGGTATGAGAAAAAACTGAAGAAAATAGTGGGATTTCTAGGCAAGAAGCGGCAAAGTGCCAGGGAACCTTTAAAAGGAAGGTGATCCAAGGGTATACCAAAGGTCATCTTTGGGGCAAATGGGCGAGAGGAAGTCGGGAAGCAGAATGTTAAATGGGGTCTTTGCTGAAGGAATTCAGAACACTTAAGTTAGAGAAAATGTAACTAAGGAGTATTTTGGTCTGTAATGAGATTACACTTTGAGAAGTGTTTCTTAGCTGTTTTTGTGACAGGGGCACTTAAGAATTTAAGGAGGAGCATTGCCCCAGGAAAAGATGCCAACATACATCATTTTAAATGCAATTCCAGAAGGTTCGTGGATCCCAGGTCAAGAACGCTTAAAAGTATATCATATTCATGGGGCTGGCCCAGTGGCCGAGTGGATCAGATCGTGGGCTCTGCTTTGGCAGCCCAGGGTTTTGCTAGTTCGAATCCTGGGCAGGGACATGGCATTGCTCATCAAGCCATGCTGGGGCGGCATCCCGAATGCCACAACTGGAAGGACCCACAACTAAAAATACACAACTATGTACCAGGGGGCTTTGGGAGAAAAAGGAAAAATAAAATCTTAAAAAAAAAAAGTATATCATATTCATGGAAAAGACAATGTGAGAAGATTTACTTAAACCACAGTGCTAGAATTTTGGATTGATCAGGAATATTTAGTTGACAGTAAGAGCTATTAAATGCCACAACAGGATACCAGTGGCAACACAGTTCTTAGAAATGTGGAAAATTCTCATTTTTCTGGAGCGGTTATAAAATAAGAGTGAGTTTCGGCAACATCTAATAGTTTCTTCAATCTGTAACGTGCTAAAATTAGAAACGATGTGTACAATATGTCTTCTTATTAGCCTGGACATAAGAGTGTGATCATCATAGTAGTATCAAAATAACATTTCTCTAAGTAGTCTTCTAATTGCCACTAATTCATTTAGAAAAATCTTAGGGCTATCTCAGTTGCGCTCTCAAACATTCTCTATGCCAGTAATTTCCAAATTTTTAAAATAACATACTCCTTTCAAGAAAACATTTTTGAGCACAGATCTCAAATAAGAATATTAATTTATTTAGAAATTATACGTGTGTACTCCTATACTAATACTCCCAGCAAATTATTAAATATATGCAAAAATGGAATTAAGAAAAATGAAATATAATTAGATATTCTAAAAGTTTCTTCCCAAATGGGAGTATCTTGCACACCTCTGGGGTTTATGTGCCCTACTTTAAAGAACACTACACAATATCCTTCCTTAAACAAAGGTACAGTACTCACTCACAAGAAAAAGAGTGGAAGCTCTTTACTGGGGACACGGGTTAGAGAGGAACTTAACTGAATTTTGCCTTGTAACCCGTTTTTACTAGTTACTTCAATGAGAAAAAAGCCCTGGGGAGCCAGGGGATACAAATAGCAGTCCAGCTATGGAACTTGGGCAATTTCTTTAAATCTTTTCATCTGTTTCCTCTTTTGTAAAATGGATAATTACTCTCTTGCGTAACTGAATGAGTTGCTGTGATGATCAAATGAACAATATAATAATGGGTATACTTTCTTGAGGTGTTGACATATGGCAGGTATCATGCTAGGCTCTTAATGTCTTGTCACTCTGATCCTTACAATAACTATTCTGGGTAGAGATTATTTTATCCGCTTCACAGGTGAGTGAATTGTGGTCACAGAGGTAAAGTTCAACGTTCTTTGCCTATTAAGGAGTCTGGGCTTTTATTGCAAAGCACTTGACATCACGCTGCCTCTCAAACTTAAGTTCTAGTTCCATTTGATTGCGGGCTTCCAAAGGTTGGGGATGTCTAATCACTAGGTTCTTTATCACACTGAGCTCAACAGTAAGCTCAGTAGACTTTCAAAATTTGTTTGATTGAATAAAAATGAGATAGTGACCTTAAACTCTAAATACAAGGTCACCTAATGATTATGAAGCTAGCAATAAATTAAAAAATTCCATTATAGTCCTTTTATCTATTTCAGCGATTCAACACAAAAAATTGCTAAAAAATAAGAAACTTTGTGCTAAATGTATTTCATTCAACAATGTCTACTTCAAAATTAATTTTTAAAATATTTACATATCTCTATAGATTTAAATACATACCTAGATGTTTGATATTGATATTGATAGATGCCTCAAATTATACTGGTATTCATGAGAGCTTATCAGAAACTAAATCAAGCCTGTGATCTGCAGATCTCTGCATACTGAATATAAGTTTGATCTATTCTTAGGTTTGTGGCTGTGGTTGGAGTTCACAGGGCCTATTGCTATTTGTAATCTTCCTTTTCTTCTGGTCTGTCTTTACTCTCAACTCAGTGCCTTTGTTCTTGCTTCTTCCCCCATTTAATAAACCCTCCTAATCCTTTCCCTGAATCTGTATGTTTGTTTACCAGTAAAACTTCCATTTTTCCCTGATTAACTCTACCCAATTCATATCATTTTCTCATGACTGATCACCTCTTTGATTTTGCTCAGGCATACAGATGGATGTCTGCGCATACATCCAGAAGGAACTCAATAAAACTTGACTGGCCATTAGTAATTTTAGTATTTTAGTTTTTCTATCTTATGGCATGTTAATACTAATGAAGCTAAGTAAGAAGATTAATAAAGTGCTTGACTTTGACTTCAGGGTTTACTCTTGCTTTTTTTCCTCCAAAAATCATAGATCTCAGATTTGGACTTGATTTTAGATACCATACCTCAGTAAAACTATACAACCCATGATTAAGTTCTCTAACCAAAATGCTTACCTTCCAGCCTGCTCCCTCTCTCCCTCACCCACATCCTAGTTCCAAAATACAGTATAGCATTGACTTGCTCCTTGCATTCAGAGGCTTACCACCAGAGCAGAATGCAAAAGGCTTAAAAAAAGAGATATGATTTTAAAAAAAAGCTCCCAAGATAAATTCAAATGGTTTTATTATTTAATCACGTCAAATCTGAGAAAAGTAAAGTGTTTTTCAGCAGAGTGACAAGACACTCATGGGTTTTACAGAACATCTGCCCAATCATAAAGACAGTATATATTAGCAACTTCTCAAGCCAAATTTCTCACTGCAGTTTTCTATCTCTTTATTTAAGGCAATTTGAAAGGACGATTTTATATAGGAATGACAATGGGTTTCACTGTTCTGGTTTACAAACTATCCTCTCCTTCATATACATAATCCCATTGAAAGAGATCTATTTTAGATGCCACCACTGTCACACATACATACTAGTCACCATATGGGAAAAGTATTATATGGATAATGAAAAATGCAAAGTACCTGTTAATAATGTGAGTGATGAGGCAATGTCTTTTTTTTTTTTTTTCTTTTAGTGGCCAACATTTATGGAACACTTGCTATGTCCCAGGTCTTTTGTGCTTTACCTACATTATGATTCCATTCAATCCTTCAACAACTCTGAGGCAATAGCAGGAGGCTGGTTTCCCTACTCCAGTTCTTGGTCCCTCGACAGTGAACTCTCACACAGGAGACACAGTAATTATTGTTATTGTTAGCTTTATTACTACAATTCAGTGGTTTTTAATATATTCACAAAGTTGTGCAGTCATCACCGCTAACAAGTTCTAGAGCATTTTTATCATTCTAAAAAGAAACCATGTGAGCACTTACCACTGAGCCTGCCCTGTAGATTTTTACTCATTTGTTGGGATTTTTCCTCTCCCAAGTTTGAAACCAATTGACAATTAAGACACAGGAATCACACAAAGGAAGATCAATTAGTTAGTTTTATTATTAATAAAATCTATTGATATGTGGTTTAGATTTAAGGCCAAAACTGTGCTAACACTTTACCCCAGATTTAGGTGGCCTTGAGCTACCTTGAGCCACTGACTCAGTTTAAGAGCCATGAGCCCACACCTCTTAGAGGCCCTTTGCCAAATGGCAGGGAACAGAGCAGAACACCCACTCTCTCCTGGGAGGCTGAGCTGAGAGAGAACAGAAAGGGTCTCAGTTGAACATACTGCCTCCCAAACTCACCTAGTAGTTACTCAGTCCTACTCTCTACAGAGGGGATAACTCACTCTGGCAGCACTGTGCAGGATAGATTGGAGGGTGTAAAAAGGTGGCAGAGACCAGGTAACAGGCTACTGCAATGCCAACAACACTTTGCATCCTACATGAAACAAAGGAAACAAAAGACTTCTGATAGGGCTGAAATTATGGTTTGTTCTTTTGCCTTATTAAGCTGCTTGACTCTGAGATGTGTCAGGTAAAAATCCAGGTATCTGGATTTCAGAAAAGAAAGAGTCTCTTTGCCCAGTTTTATAATTACTCCTTTGGGGACCATCTATTGGCTGATCCTTCAATCCTATGCCCTTTTTTTTTTTTTTTTTTTTTGAGGAAGATTAGCCCTGAGCTAACTACTGCCAGTTCTCCTTGTTTGTGCTGAGGAAGCCTGGCCCTGAGCTAACATCCGTGCCCATCTTCCTCTACTTTATATGTGGGATGCCTACCACAGCATGGTGTGCCAAGCAGTGCCATGTCTGCACCTGGGATCCCGGCCAGCGAACCCCGGGGCTGCCAAGAAGCAGACATGCGAACTTAACCATTGTGCCACTGGGCCGGCCCCAATCCTATGCCCTTTTGAATTGTTTTTTTGGGTTTTTTTTTTTTTTTTTTTTTTGCTGAGGAAGATTTACCCTGAGCTAACAGCTGCTGTCAATCTCCCTCTTTTTGTATGTGACCTGCCACCACAGCACAGCCACTGACAGATGAGTGGTGTAAGTCCACGCCTGGGAACTAGGCACAGGCCGCCAAAGCAGAGTGCACTGAACTTCACCACTAGGCCACCAGGGCTGGCCCTTGAATCATTTTTTTTATGGTAATTCATTCTCAGTTCAGGAATTCTCAGAGGTTCGTTATATTGGATTATCATCAGCTTTCATTTGGGAGGTAGGATGGAGTGAAAAGACCACAGGGCGTAGACAAAGAAATCTTGCCCCTAGTTCCTACTCTTGCCCCTGAATTGATTGCTGCAGGAATACTAACAATTTGTTCAAGCCTCACTGTATACACTCCCCTTTGAATGTGACTTTTCTGCTCCTTCCATAAAGAGGTTGAGTCTATTTTTCTACCCCTTCAATCCAGACTGGGTCATGCTTTGGTAAGTGTGACAAAAACAGAGGATTAGAAAGTACTCACATGTTGGGCTTTGCCCTCTCTGGCTCCTGGGAATCCCTCTGCCAGCATGTGAACGAGTCTGGGCTGCTTGCCTGGAGGATGAGATTGTACGGAGTGAGACTCCAGTTGTCTCAGTGGGGTGTTGTCCAATACCGATAACCAATTCTCTGATTTGCTAGACACTAACTGGGTGTTCAACAATTCCGTTCAATTCTGACACTAACTCCCTACCCAGATTTAGTGCAGACCCCACAGCTTAATTAAGGGCTCAGTCCCACAAGACTGCCCTCACTGTGTCATCAGTCACAAGTCCCAGGCCTCCTGTACTTCTGACCAACTGGCTTTAAATCAGGAGTTGCCATGACCCCCTCCTAAGATTCGATAATTTACTGGAACAGCTAACAGAACTCAGGAAGATGCTTTACTTACATTTACCGGAAAGGAATACGAATGAACAGCCAGGTGAAGCAGTGCATAGGGCAAGGTCTGGGAGGGTCCTGAGCACAGGCCATTCTGTCCCTGTGGAGCTGGGTTTCACCACCTTCTTGGCATGTGGATGTGTTCAGCCATCAGGAAGCTCATCAAACCTCATTGTTCAAGAATTTTTATAAAACTTAATCTCCCTCTCCCCATCCTCACCCCGCTTCATGGAGGTCAGTGGGTGGGGCTGAAAGTTCCAACTCTGCAATCATTTGTTCTTTTGGCAACCAGACCCATCCTAAAGCTATCTAGGAATCCCATCCTAAGTCACCTCGTTAGTATAAACTCAGGTATGGTATAAATGGGTTCATTATGAATAATAAAATCACTCCTATCAATCAGGAAATTCCAAGGGTTTTAGGATCTCTGTGCCAGGAACTGGGAGACAAAGACCAAATATATTTCTTATTATACCACTCCCAGTTGTTCTGCATTCCTAGCTAAGACTTCAGGCAAGTGAATGAGGCCACCCAGACCATTCAGCCACAGCCAGGTATACCCAGATCCAGAGACTCATCATCCAGCCACAGAATGATAAGAAATAGGAAATATTTGCTGTTTTAGTCCACTAAGTTTTAGGGTAGCTTGTCACACAACAAAAACTAAGTAATATAACACCTTATCAGCCATGAAGACAAAGGGAGAAAATAGTTCTATTAAGAACAAGAGAAAGATAGTTGTTGTAATTCAGAATGAATTTAATGTTGAGCTTCCTGGGAGCCAAGGCAAATAAAAGCAGATGGGTTATAGAGTTCCCATTATTTGAGAAAATAAGTACATAAATTCTGAAGAGGGAACAAACATTTTGCTGCTCAAAAAAAGGATAAATGGGGCCAGCCCGGTGGCGCAGTGGTTAGGTTTGCATGTTCCACTTCGGTGGCCTGGGGTTCACCAGTTTGGATCCTGGGTATGGACCTGCACACTGATTGTCAAGCCATGCTGTGGTAGACGTCCCACATATAAAGTAGAGGAAGATGGGCACAGATGTTAGCTCAGAGGCAGTCTTCCTCAGCAAAAAAGAGGAAGATTGATGGCAGATGTTAGCTCAGGGCTAATCTTCCTCAAAAAAAAAATTTTAAAAAAAAAGGATAAATGATGGGAGGATGGCAGAAGGTGTAAAGGGGCACATATGTATGGTGTCGGATTAAAAATTGGACTGTTGGTAGTGAACATGATGCAGTCTATACAGGAACTGAAATATAGTGATGTACACCTGAAATTTACATAATGTAAGCCAATATGATCCCAATAAAATAGTTTTTAAAAAAGGAGAAATGATACGTCAGTATTAAAGAGGCACAAAATATCATAGTATGTAAAAAGAGTCTTCACATTTATAAGCAAAAGAAAAAAATTTCTTCATGTGATTTTCTTACATTAGTTCTCAATGTAAGTCAAAGTAATCCAACATGTTACAAAAACTCAGCTTATTAAATCCTAAAGGAATGAATGATCAACATGTCTATGAAACTGACTGGAATTTTTTTAGCACACTTTTGGAAACAGCTGGGTGTGAAGGTAAGTCTTTAGATGTGGAAAGATTTTATTCTTTAAAACTCCTTGCCATTCTTTTAAAATATAGCCAATATTCATAGAATGTAAGTTCCTCTTATTTAAATAAAAATGAGAGTCTGACTAGGTTATTTACATTTTCTACACTTAAAAAGTTGTATTTCCATAGAATCCATAATAATGTGAATGTATTAATAGTGAAATGTTCAACACATGAATGAAATTTGGACTTCAAAGTTCAGCTTTGACAGCGTTCAATTCTTTTTATCATTATCAATTGTTCACATTTCCTTGATCTATATCAATATACGTCATTTATCGAACTGAAACTATGAGCTAAGTGCTTCACATGTGTTAATTCACTCAATCCTCCCAGCTGTCCTGGAAGGTAGACATTAAGTGCTTGTACTACCCTGGTCCCTTAAATGGCTCCTCTTATAGGTGTAAGCTTCCACTGAAACTCCATAAAAAGTCAAGAGTCTTAAATCAATGAGGAAAGTTTTGGAAAATGATCCATTTAAACACAAATCAAATTACATCCTGACTTCACACCTTATGCTAAAATAAATTTGTGAAGGATTTAATCAAGAATTAAATGTAAAATTAAGTCATAAAAACTAGGTGATTTATCGCAGGATAAAGAAGAACCTTATATCACAAAGCAATTAAGAAAGTTACAAAGGAAGATATCAATAGGAAAATAGTTGGATATTCACTAACGAATAATGCTTATGATTTCTTTCCCACAGGAGTATAAACGTTATTGGACAGAACTGAGAGGAACTACACTTTTCTTTTATATCGACAAAAAAAATACAATAGTAAGTAATTAAACACGTTCAGCTGATTCCAAGTTTTCCCAATATCCACTTGTCATATAGTTCATTATACATTTGGGATTTTATGTCTTCCAAGAATAAGGATGTTCTAGTAAAACCAATTCAAATAAGAACACTTAGATCTGTGAAGGCTATCAATTATAAGACCCATGGTAAAATTTCCTGGGCAACTCAGAAGACAGCATTAACTCATATTTTTAACTTTGCATTCTTTTCTTTCTGATCCTGATAATAAAAACTTAGTTGAAAAGTGAAAATTTTAGCTAGACATCTGGATACAAACTGCCTAATACAAGTGATAGCCTTAATTTTCCCCACTTTTTATGTTGCCGTAGCATGCAGTTCTAATCTGAAAGGAACTAGATGGTCTCCAAAGCCTCATAACATACGCTATGCCACAAAATAATTTTTCTAGAAAGACAAAAACATCCCCTATGAAACAGGATTCCTAAGAGCTGAAGCATGAGAATAACAACAAAGAGATTCTGGGATTTATTTATTCTTATTGCTTTCAAATAATTTATATTTTAATTTTTCCACAAAAATTTGAAAATTGATTGTGTATTTCATTTTTTCTGTAAACAAAGTGTAGTATTTTAGTGGCAAATGCTTGCCTACTTTGGAATGCTATGCTTATAAGACATTTTATGATCCAGTAACTTGCTTAAATATCAACATTTTGGACCATGGATTTAGTAGCTCACACTTTTTAGAATATCATTATTACATGTCCAGATCTAATGAAAGAAACGGGCAAAGAGCCTATGTGATGTATTCCACCTGTAGGTATTCCAGCGCCATTAGTGGTAAACTAACCAGAAGTTATTTTAAACAACAAATGAAAAACAAACTTGAAACAGTCATCTTTCACCAGAGTTTTGGATACACAAGATTTATATAACGGTGTTGTCAAATACCATAACAAATTTTAACAAAACTAATTTCTACGTTGTGCCTTCCAACTTCCCACTGATGTCAGTAAAAATATAAAAGACCCTGGCTTAAACCTTGTGTAATACACATAAATGAGACAGTTAATAGTTATTGCTCACTTACTATGTGGCAAGAGGCAGTACAGCTTAGTGAATGAGAGCCTGGTCTTGAGGTAAACTACCTGGGTTTCTATCCTGGCCCTGCCACCGTTCGCTGTGCCATCTTGGGATCTTGGACAACTTACCTAACCTCTCTGAGTCTCAGTGTATCAGACAGGGAACTGGTAAGAAACAGATGACATCTCAAATTGGGCAATTCAGACAGAGTTTAATGAGGATGCTATATTCAAAGCAGTGAACAGGATGTAGGAAAACCACAAAAGATAGCGCAGAAGGTTGAGGCTAGTAACACTGCCCCATTACCATGCCGTGGAGTAAAGGAAAGACTGAGAGAATGGTAGGGAGGCTTATGTGATGATGACTGGCTTAGCAGGAATATGATCTTTGAGGAAACAATTGTGTAAGGTAATAAATACCTAATCTCACTCTACTCACTCTCCTGATCTCCTGCCAGTGTTCACCAGCAGTCCAAACCAACAGAAAGAGGGCAAGGGAGCCCTTGATGTTGTCCATACAGGTCTCCCTTCTGGCTCACTGCGTCGGGTGGTGAAGGGATAAAAGTGAATCTAGAGGAGCAAATGAAAGATCTTCAACACACTCAGTTTCAAATCTCTGAAATTAGGATAAAAACAGTAGCCCATTTTATAAAGTTATCAAAAGGATTAAATGAGATGGTGATTGCAAGGACTTAAGAGTGTAGCTGTCACATAATAGTCAAGCATTTTACATGCATTATCTCATTTAATTCTTACAACAACTCTGCAGAGTGGGTACTATTTTAATCCCCATTTTATAGATGAGAGTATTCAAGTTTAAAGATTAAGAAATTGTACAAGATCAGACAGCTAATGAAAGGGGTGCAATTCAGGTCTTTGCTCCTGAGTCGACATTCTTAGCCACTATGCTGAGAAGAGATTGTTATAATGAAATGCTGAAGAATTGCTCACCTACCGATTTTGTTCAAAGAGGATGCAGACTTTTTAGGAAATTTTTTGAGTGATAGTCTCAGGAAAAAGTACAGGGATAGAACAGGTAGAAACTGTAGATTTTTAGCCTATAGTAGGGGAGAATTTAAAGCTGCCTTTAAATATTTTAAAGGCTGTCAGGAGGTCATGTGAATAAGTCACTGAATTTATTTAGTGTTATCCAGAGAAAAGGGACTAGGACCAATGGATGGAAATCACTTGGAGAAAAACTGTGCCTTAATACAAGGAAAAAAACTCCCTAGCAGGCAGAGTTGCATAGAAGGCATGAGTTCCATGTTGTTCGAGACGTTCAAATGTAGGCTGGATGACTACATGGAGAGATGCCCCAGGGAGATTCAAGCATTAGATGGCAGCTAGATAATACAGATGACCTTTAAGGGGCTTTTGAACATTACAATTAAAAACAAAAAGATATGACTTCCTTTCTTCTAATCAATAGATCAGCTTGCAGCACTCTATCTAACCCGGCCACTTCTTCCTCTTTTGCTTCCTCCTTTGTCTCAGCAAAATTCACTGAGCTTGCTCTAGACAACCCATCAGAAAAAGATTCTTGTGTAATTTTAAATTCTGTCCTCCTTCCCTTATGCCTCTCCTTCCATTTTCAATTTTTCTTTGTTCATTGAAAATAAATGGATCAACTCAAACTTACCCTTAATCTCATCAATTTAGGAATAGTTCTGGAAAAAAAATTTATTTACTTATTTTTATGTCCTACCTTCTTCAGAAAAATACAATGAGGAGACTTACAAAAATAAAGTGAAATAAGTTATACCGGGTTTAACCGAGAGGAAAATAAAAGGAGATGAAAACAAGTCAAGAATGAGGCTCATTTAGCAAAAAATTATACCATAAAAACCCTGCTATACTTACTAGAGGTGATCCTAATCACAGAGCAGTCCGTATAGACCAATTGCTCAGAAGAAATATTTTTATTGTACTGGGATAAGACAGGAATTTCTTTTTTTGGTGTGTGTGGAAGATTAGCCCTGAGCTAACTACTGCCAATCCTCCTCTTTTTGCTGAGGAAGACTGGCCCTGAGCTAACATCCATGCCCATCTTCCTCTACTTTATCCGTGGGACGCCTATCACAGCGTGCCTTTTGCCAAGCGGTGGCATGTCTGTACCCGGGATCCGAACGAGTGAACTCCAGGCTGCCAAGAAGCAGAACATGTGAACTTAACCACTGTGCCACCGGGCGTGCCCCAAGACAGGAATTTTAATAGGATCCTCATAACCAGTGGTATTTGGTAAATGTTGAATAACAGTTTTCTGGGAAAAAAAAAATGTGTGTATTAATATATATATAAACATATTGTAAATATTACAGATATAAAGAATGTGTAGCACACAGTTAAAAAAATAAAATATACAATACTGTTATTGTAATTTCCATATAGGTAATTGATTCGTACAGAATGCTTTTATTGATTTTTCTGAATTCGCATCCGTAGCCAACTCTGATTGCAATTCAATAATGATTTGACAAATGGAGTCATTTTCCAATCTGCTGTTTCCCTAATAAATTTATTGTCATTAAATATGACATTTGACATGAATGTTGGCTGATATTTTTGTTCACATTAATGACTAAGAGGAAAGAAAAACAACAATTATGTATGTCAGAACTTTACCTAAAATTTGTCAATAACATGAGCAACTTCTTTGCTGAATGAGATAATAGTTTTTGAATTATAGAATATTTTGTCAATTTTTTGTCCTGTTCACAAGGAAAATGCTTCAGACACAACAAATTTTAAAGTTTCATCTGCATTATTAACACTTTCTCCTTCATTTTCTTAAGTCTAGACCAGAGGGCAGCAAACCATGACCCTTGAGCCAAATCGAGCCTGTGGCCTGATTTTGTACAGTCTATGAGCTAAGAATGTTTTTATACTTAAAAAGTATTGTAAAGAAGAAAAAGAATTTGCAACAGAGACTGTATGGGGTCCATAAAACCTAAAACATTTATAATTTGGCCTTTGAATAAAAAAATTGCTCACCCTTGAGACAGTTAACAAAATAAATCAAGCCCTAATTTGTAAAGTTTGCTGGGTTCCATGATGTAAGTACTCATATGATGGCTGATTTCAGCCTATCAATGTGACCTCACTGATTACGCAGTTGGGAAAAGGTACAGCAGCGCACCATTATATAATATTCCACCACATAGAAATGAAGATGTAAATAACCTTAAGAGCATAGAGAATACTATGCAGTAATATAATTAGAAAATGATGAGTTTTGAGTTTTAATTACCTTTGTTTTTAATATCATTTATTTACTTGTAGATGTATATAATTTAATTTTTAATAAGGGCTGTGTTTACCAACTGGCTTGCAAAATTCCTGAAAATTTAACAATTGGCTTTTGTAAACCTGTATGAGCCAGGTCCAGCGCACCACCACATGACACATTTCCAAATGCCCTGTAGGTTGGGAAGGGGTCCCACGCCCATCTAAAAGCCAGGATATCATGCAAAGTACAAATCAGTTGAAAGGAAGCTATTGCATACGTTCCTTTCTACTAAAATTAATGCATGTTGCCCATGAAATAATTTAATGAGATTTCCCTTTATCTTTGCAGTATGTTGACAAGTTAGACATAATAGACCTCACACGCCTTACTGACCGGAATTCAACTGAAAAGAATTGTGCAAAATTCACCCTTGTTTTGCCAAAAGAGGAAGTGCAACTGAAGGTGAGTGAAGAGAAGCAATTAGTCTGAAACAAGTTGTGGGTATAAATAGCTTTCACCCCTTCACAACCCAGTGGCTGAAGTAAAGAGGTATTATAAAAGGACTGCCAAGTCTTAGGCTTTGTTAATACTCCTTGCCTTTTGCCAAGAGTTACAGTTTTCTAAACAGGGATTTTAAAAACGCACACTCACTTGTTTAGTATACAAGCACTTTGACACCATATACTTCTGTCCTCTGGCAAAGTCAAAGATCCCACCTGGTGTTTTTTCAAAGTTGTTTTTGAGTCGGCATTCAAGAACTTGGCATTTACACGTTCCCAGATGATTCTGAGACGTGTCCAACATCATCCACGTTTGGAAACATTGAATTAGACAAACCCGTATTTCACAAATTGAGAGACATTCTGCAAAGCAATTGGCCTATATCCTTCAAGAATAGCAGTGTAAGAAACGCCAAAGACTGGGTGCCCGTTCCCAATTATGGAGACTAGAGTGTCGTGATGACTAAATGCAGTGTGTGATCTGGATTGGATCCTGGATCAGAAAAGGAAAAAAAATCACATAAAGAACATTATTGAGACAATTAGAAAAATTTGAACACGAACTGTATATTAGATATATTCAATTTGTGAAATATGGTGTTAATCTCATAAAACTCATTTCATAACATATATAAATGTTGAATCACTATGTTGTACATCTGAAACTGACATAATATTGTATGTCAATTATACTTCACTAAAAAAATAGAAAAAAATAAAATAAAAATATAGGCATTTTAGATATACAAAGAAAAAAATCTCGTAAGACTCTAAACTCCACAAGGGCAGATTTCTTTGTTAAACTTACTACTGTACGCCCAACACCTGTATAGAAAAACAAGTTGTTCTTGAATTGGCATTCAAAGTGAGTCAATCGAAGACAACCAACAACTACAGTTTTAAAGAGAACAACGTGCAATTGAATAAGATGTAGTTGAGGCTGACCTTGAACGTACTGTTCCTTACGCTTTAGTGAATCAGGAATCACTTGTAATTAGGAAATCCCGGCCTCACCTCTAAACGAGGGCCCCAGGACCTACGTTTTAAGCAAGCTACCCAGCTGATTCTGACTTGGCGGTTAAGGACACAGGATTGGGGTCAGATGTCTAGGTTTGAATTCTGGCTGTCTTATTTGTTGGAAGTGTGATCGTAGGCAAGTTGCTTAACCTCTTTGTGCGTTGATTTCTTCACCTGGAAGTAAGTCTCTGCTTAGACGTAACCCTCTGACTGAGGGCTACCTGGACCACTTTATTAAAATTGCAACTCTTCCTTTCCCCTGACAGCATTGCCAGTCTCTTTTAGCCTGCTCTACATTTTATTTTTCCACTTATTTCCTTCTGACACTGTAAAACTTAGTCACTATTACATTTATTATTTATTCTCCCTTGCTAGATCCTAAACTCCACAAGAAAAAGGATTTTTGTTTTGTTCTCTGATGTAAACCAGTAGCTAGAATAGTGCCTAGCACTAAAAGGCACTCAATCAATATCTGTTAAATGGATAAATCTGTAAAATATAAAATAATAATAGTACCTTTTGCACGGTGGCTATGAAGATTAAATCAGTTAATACTTGTGAAGTTCTCAGAATAGTAGCTGCCACTTATAAGCACTTACTAAATGTTCTCTGTGTTAGTCACATTTAGAGCTAAGAATTGGAAGTTTCTAAGGACTAACTACATTGGTGCTACCTAGTTGCCCCAAACTGAAAGCCAGTCACTGTTGAACACCAATGGGAGGACTAACCATGAATTGACATACTGCAGAAAAAAGTGTGCTAACATGTAAATTTTTTTGAGTTAAGTAAATTGTACACTTTTACTTGTTTGAGTTAAGTAAATTGTACACTTTTACTTGTTTAGTAAGCAAACAGATTAAAGCTATATACTTCTACATTCTGACAAAAGAGAATAGTATTGAAACATTTCATAGCAAATACACATGAGTGCTTCTGAGCAGGAAGGAAAACGAGTTGTTTCTTCCTTTCGACTGATTTTAAGTGGTTTACAGAATTACAATTGACTTTTTGAAATAATGTGCTTCAATAGGATAATAAGCATTTTGCCAATCTTGCTGGTTTTTGATGGTTTACTTATTTTGAGTCTTACAAAACAATCATGAAATTCTAAAGTTATTTGAAATTAACAAAAGTATTAATGTTCATAGTCATTCGTGTCTTTTCTTCCTTGTCTGTTTTTGTCTTCATCTTTAGACAGAGAACACAGAAAGTGGGCAAGAATGGAGAGGCTTCATTCTTACAGTAACAGAGGTAGGAAGGACATTACTTTTGATTCATTCACTCATTCAACAAATATTTACTCAACACTTGCTAAAAAAACTATGCAGAGTGAAAGGGGTTGAAGATATAGCAATTGAAAAGGACAGATAGAAACCTTTACACTTACTCATGAAATTTACATATTTTTTGGTGGATGGAGAAGGAGAAAGAAAATAAGTAAATAAATGAGATAACTTTAAATCGTGATAGTTGTTATGAGAAAATATACAGGGTAGTGTGCCGGCTAGTGAATAACAGGGAAATCTACTTTTTGGTCATATCCTTTTGACACAGTGGTCCTTTGTATATTCTGATATTTGTAGCTTACATAGCATCTTCTAAAATACTTTCCAATTCCTTTCTTTCTTCTTTTTTTTTGTGAAGAAGATTGGTCCTGTGCTAGCATCTATTGCCAATTTTCCTCTTTTTGCTTGAGGAAGATTGTTGCTGAGCTAACATTTGTGCCAATCTTCCTCTGTTTTATGTGGGATGCTGCCACAGTGTGCCTTCATGAGTGGTTCTACGTCTGCGTCCAGGATCTGAACCTATGAACCCAGGGCCACCAAAGCAGAGTGCATGAACTTAACCACTATGCCACTGGGCCCGCCCTCCAATTCCTTTCTTATTCATTTAATACATATTTGTAAAATGCTGAGATGAATTTTATGAACAACATAGGTAATATAACAGGGAGAGACCATCAAAATGAAAAACCACCTTTAAACATTTGTTTAGTGAGTCTTAAGACGTCACTAAAGGGATGCTTATCTATTAAACTCTGTGGCATCTTATCTGAGACAAATAATAAGATCTACTGCCTATAGTTAACTGTTGCAGCAGGATAACTAGCATTATTTTAAATAAAGCCACTGTAGCAACTGTCTTAGGAACATGAGGTACTTTAACAACCAGCCCCCCAAAGAGCACCATGTTCTCTAATACTTTTAGAGGAAAGAAAACTTCCTGTATTGATTAGGGTCAGTTAAATTCAGACTCTATCCAAAGCTAGTTCTGAAGTAAAGGCTTTGCAGTCACACAAAATAAGCACTGCACTTTACTGAGATGATGGATGCTGGTTCTTTATCTCAGCCAATAATAGGTAAAAGTTGAAGTTTCAACTACCATGTAGGGAAGTCATAGGAGGCTAGAAAAGTGGGCCAGTTAAAGATGTGAAAGATATGTTGAGTCGGGGGGTGGCGGGGAGATACTCTTTGAGGCATGGGAGTCTCTCCCTCTGTTGTGAAAAGGCATCACTGTGTGGCATGGCACTTCTTATATTGGGGTACAAGTATCCCAAGGGTATGTGATTAGGTGTCAAGGAGTATACTAAAACCACTGGAAAAACTTTGGGGTGCATCTCCCTAGTACACTAATTGTACTTGGAATTTTGGACAAAAAAATTGTTTATATTTTTTTTTCCTTGAAGGAAGGATAAAAAGCATTATTTTTATTTTAAAATGTACATAGGTACATTACAGACTATAAAATAAAATTAATGTGAATTTCCAACAAGACAAGTTGCTTCAAATTTCATGCTCTACAAATGTTGTTTTTCAGTATGTTCTCAGATTACTCTGTGTATATGCATTCACATTGTGCTGTTATTAGGAGAGCTTTAGCAGAAGTTTGAAAAACACAGACTGTAGTTGAAAGAGCAGAGACGTTACTTTTGAATTGAATAAACTAAAGTTTGAGTCCTGGTCCCACAGCTTCCTAGCTATGTGACACTGGACTAGTTATTTGATTTTTCTGAGCCTGTTTTTTTCATTTCTAAAGTAAGGAACAAAATACCTATCTTGTAGCGTTGCTGTGAGGATTTGCAATGCATAATGCTTCTAACAGATAGGCAATTAATAAGGAGTAGTTTTTCCTCTTTCTTTTATTTTTTTCTGGATTGGTATATAAGGAATAGACTTACTGATTATTAGTTAGCTTAGCTAACCAGAAGAATAGTCTCTAAACCTTTTTGATTGTGTACTCTTATCAGTAAGTTTTTATTTCAAATTTCATATATATATATATACACACACACACGTACGTTATAAAATATAAAAAGTAATAGGAATTAATAAGGTGATGTGTAAATAGAAAATAAAATTCTAGTGTTTTCTTCCCACACTTCAAGGGACTTTCTTATACACCCCTTGGAAAGCATGGACCCCATTCTGGAGATCAAGAGGATAATTGGACATGTCTGCTTCAAAATACAGACTAGGTAGTGTCATCTAAAGAAAAATATTCTACCATTCAGATTATACCTTCCAAGAGCACATAACTGGTCATAATGAGGTCTAAGTTAGTGGTATGAATATAGATCAGCAGGATATAGGTGACTCAACCCGAAACACATCTCTAGACAAGGCTAAAAGGAAAACTAAGCAGAGCAGTATCATAATCCTAATGTGCGAATGAAAGTTTGAAATATACACACAAACACACCAAAATATAGACCTTTGATTGCTGATTCTCAGTCATTTGATGAATAGTTCCATCTCAACCCCATGCTGCCATATGGCTGGTGGAGCTTATTCCAGATTACCTGTGGGATAGCTAGGTAGGCAGCTTGCAGGTCCTCTGGGACTTGCCGGCAGGGAGAAATAGTGAGCTCAGAATGAAAAAGGAGAGAGTTGTTCTTACTTGAATTAGCTTGTAGTGCAAGGTGGGTATACATTGTTTGGGGCCAGACCAAAAGGAACATTTCTTGGAAGAAGATGGGGCACCCTGTGCAGGTTCAATTTGGTTTAGAGGCAATTCTAAAACATCAAGATCCTCTATTCATGATTCTACCCATCCATCTCTGTAGGGTAACTGAAGCTCCTAGAATCAGCTCATCTTTGCTAAAATCAGTTCTTCTGCTGTCCTTCTTGTTTTCCTACTGCTTTAATTGGTTTCAGCTGTCAGTTCCCCTACATGTGTCACTCCTTCCTGGGCAAGTAATTAGACTGCATGAAGTGCTAGAGAGAGAAAAGAAAAGGAGGATTGAGACAGAGCAGATACCAAGTTCATCTACGGAAAAAGAGAAGGAACCAATCGAAGATTATGTGGATGTACTGACCCCTATGCCAGCGTAAGTGCACCCAGTACTCCAGTTTATTTATTAGATTTTAATATTATCTTCTAATTATCCAAGAAGAGTTAGTCATTGACCTCATTAAACCAGGGACAATAAGCCGTCTTGTGGATAAACAGTATATCTCTGAATATGTGCCACATTTCCTCTTCCATGTCATGATCAACAAAATGCAAAATGCAGATTTGAACCAACCCTCATACCACACGGGAAATCCCCTTCCACCCACACCTTTAGACCAAATAGATATTCTTTCCAAAGCTCAACCTAAATAAAAACTGCTATGTAGAAGGAAGGAAAAGATATTTTTTTCACCATGCACCTCTATGATTGACTGATTTTCTATCAGAAAATTATACTAAAGAATTTAAAATCCCTGAATGTTCTGTTCAATTGTCCAGTCAATCAGTGAGTAGTCATTGAACTTGTACTTTGAGGAAGGCCCTGAGTAAAGTATGTAAGGTGTTGTTGGGAAAATGAAGAGTCAAAGAACATGCTGAATTTAGCAAAATCTTACATTTATTTTTTACCCTTATATCGTTGAAAAGTGCAACTAAGATTGTGAGCCCTTTCCTCCCGGAATCTAGTCTTCTTGTCAGTGAAACTTGTCCTGGTACCATCTTTGACATCGGGTTCTGGTGCATATTCTATCTGTATTACAATCGCTGAAACCCAACTGTCACTCTTGGCTGAAACCAGTAACAACTGATGGACTAATAAGTTAAAAGTCCCATAGACTGCTTCTTTTTCTTTTTTTATCATTAAAAAAAGTAATATATGTTTATAAAGATAAATAAAAGGAAGATTAAAATCACTCCTTGTCCCACTACTCAGAGATATTTGCTATTAACATTTTGGTGTATTGCATATCCTGCCAGAGTTTTTTCTGTTGAAAAAGTAGACTTTTCATTGACTGCAATATTGACTATAAAAATGAGAGGTGCTTTAAAAATTTTACACATAAAAATGTCACCAGGGCCATTAGAAAGCCATATTATACCAAAAGGAGTGAGTTCAGGGACATATTCTTAAATATCAGTTATTTAGAACAGAGACTATACAAGAGAAGCATGTATAGAGACGTTTTGTAGCCCTGAAAAGAAACCACTAACAAATATTATTTATCCAAGATCCTATTATAAACTGAGCCTGGGGATACATTGTTAATTCTTGTCTTAGATTTTCAAGTGGTATTGGTGATTATATACTGATCAATAGATAACTTTTCAGGTCCTCTTTGGTTAAAGAAAGAGGCTTTGAAGGGATAAGGGAAAGAGGGCCTTAAGCATAAGCATACTCATAGTGGCACAGGTGTAATAATAGTAATTATAATTATATCATTGAAATTGTAATAATAAAGCTAGAAATTTAAAGAAAAGTTAATAACTACAGGTCTTCGAGTTATTTTAGCAGCATTTTTTTTCAAGTAATCATCTTCACCAGTTTAAAAAAAAATCTGTTTTTTTTTTTAATTTCACCTTTGTAGATGTTTCTATACAGTATCCCGGAAAGAAGCAACTGAGATGCTTGAGAAGAACCCTTCTTTGGGAAATATGATCCTGAGGCCTGGTAGTGACAGTAGAAACTACTCCATCACTATCCGGCAGGAGATAGAGTACGTTTAACTAAAAAATGTATGCAATAGTTAAAAGCATGATATCACTTTAGAAAGCAAAGTCACATAAGTTCAGATTAGTGCCTGCTATGTGTTTGTTGGAGTTAAAAATACGAAAGCAAGAATAAGGAGAGAATGTTATATAAGCAATGCTAAAGACTGAGCCAAGGCTAATATTTGCAGTAGGAGAGAAGAATGAGCAAATTACTTTGGTCCTGGATATAGTTCCATTGTTCATTCATTCATTTCAATAAATATGTATTGAGCAACTACTATGGGCCAAGTAATATTCTGGGTACTGAGGATACAGCAACGAACAAAACAATATTCCTGGTTTAAGGAGTTTACGTTCTTGTAAGGAGACACAGACTATAAATAAATACATAACTGAAAATGTCATATATGGTAATAATGTCTATGGAAGTAAAATAAAGCAGGATAGGGGAAATGGGAACACTCAGTGGTGATATAGAGAGAGAATTTTTCTGGTTGCTCCTGTTGTTTTAATATAGAGTGGTCAAGGAAGGCCTACTTTATTAACTGACATTTAAGCAGAGATATGAAGGAAGTGAGGGAACAAAACATGCCAATATCTGGGACAAGAACATTCCAGGCAGCAAGTGCATATGCCCAGAGGCAGGAGAATGCTTGGTTTGTTCAAAAATAAAAAGAGGCCGCTGTGACTACAACGGAGTGAACAAGGAGAAAATTGTAGGAGATGAGATTCCAGAGGTGGGGGGAGGGACTGGTCACTCTAAGCCCTACAGCTCATTGTAGGGACAAAGGTTATACTCTGAATGACATGAGAAGTCACTGGACTGTGATGAATAGAGAAGTGACATAATCTGATTTATCTATACAAAGGACAACTTAGGAGCCTCTTGTCAAAGTTAATCATTTCTTTCTGGTAAAATGGTTTACCTTTGATACAAAGTCAGTAACTCTTATATGCGAAAGTTGATTTCTCTGTGTAGTTAGGGTTATTCGATCTTTTAAGGTCCACTGCAGCTCTCAGAGTCCGTGACAACTTGCGTTTCAACAGGGACTCTGGATGAGTTAACACTTTCACAACTGATAATATAATTAAAAGAGACTTTTTGTCCTAAATGAAAATATTCAACCAATGATCATTTTTCATATAAAAGCGTAAACAAAACTTTGACTCTAGAATTTGCCATTCTTTCTCAGGGAAAATTTTCTATTAATTTTTTTAGCTATAACACATCTATTGGGCCAGCCCCAAGGTGCAGCGGTTAAGTGTGCTCGTTCTGCTTTGGCAGCCCTGGGTTCACTGGTTCGGATCCCGGGTGTGGACATGGCACCGCTTGGCACGCCATGCTGTGGCGTCCCACATATAACGTAGAGGAAGGTGGGCATGGATGTTAGCTCAGGGCTAGTCTTCCTCAAAAAAACCCCAAAAAACCAAACATATCTATCAATGAATCTATCTACCAGTCCACCATAAATATCAACAATTCTAAATAGATTAAATATGAAGATTTTGACAGTGGAGAAATGCAGTAAAAAGAAAACAGTCACTTACATGGCAAGACTAAAATTATGGCATTATGGCTGCAGTGCCAGTATGAGCCATGGCCCAATAAGTTTCATTCACTTGCCAAATACTCTATATAAACAGAGACTTGTCTTTGTATACTTGCTATGTGCACTAAATGGATGGCAAGAATGTGATGGTAAATCAGATCCTGGTTCTGTGTTATCATAGATTACTCAGTTTTAACTTATTTGATTTATAACTTAATTGGCTATCTTGAAACAAATCCAAAAGAAACAAAAGTTATGACTGCCATTAAATATCAGTGAACTTAGAATAACTCCTGGGAGAAAAGTGAATTTTTCTGTTTAGTGTGACCTCATTAAGGAGCTTGTCCTTTTTTAGAGTTTAGGAAACTGAGTATCACATAAAATACGAAATATCTTTAACTGTTTACTACTACTTTAAAAAATAAGAGTACATAAAACTGAATTAAAATTTATCTTGCAGATTAAAAAAAATTTAACCTTGGGGCTGGCGCTGTGGCCGAGTGGTTGGGTTCGCGCGCTCTGCTGTGGCGGCCCAGGGTTCGGATGCTGGGCGCGGACATGGCACCGCTCGTCTGGCCACGTTGAGGCGGCGTCCCACATCCCACAACTAGAAGGACCTGCAACTAAGATATACAACTGTGTACAGGGGGGGTTTGGGGAGACAAAGCAGAAAAAAAAATTTAACCTAACTAATTTCTAAAGAAATTTAATCTAACTGCTTGAACGCTAAATTAGATCACACATGAGAGTGATTAACTTTTTTCCTGCATACTATTTTTTTCTTGGTTGGATCAAGTGATCCATTTGCATGTGAACCTTGTGTTACTATTCTGCATGAAATGAAAATCCAGGGACCTAATGGCTCTTTAAAGACTGTATATTTCCTGCGCAAAAGCAGCCTGATCTCTTTTAAGGTGGTCCGAATTAGTGCAACTTTCGCATACATTTCCTGTACAAGTGAGCTATGAAAAATAACAGGCTTTTCTGCTGTAGGTGTAGTTTGTGACCAAATGCAATGAGTTTCTATACTTAGGATATGCATTTAAGGTCACAGTTTTTACTTATATTTATATTGTATTTAAGGTATTTTTAAACCTATAAGAAAGAGTCTGGGAAAAGAGTTCATATCTAAGTTACATAGTTCTAATTTCATTAAACTCACCTCCAGTTTGAATTCATATAGAAATTTATGCTTTTGTACAGCTGATGGTCATAAAACCTTGTAACATTTCATAAAACTAATCACTCCCTGCCCCCTCAAAGTTCATCTTTAGAAAACAATGAGTAAGGTAGAAGGACCAATCTAGAGAATTCTAACACTGGAGTCCATAAGTGCTTATTTAGGCTCTGGGGAATAGTTTATACTTGGAAGTGGCTTAGAAAAATTTTAACTGTTATTGTACAGATTTTTCCTACAAGCCAGATATATCTATGATGTTAAGGATTGTTATATGTGCTCTCTGATTCCTCAAACCAGGTCTTTTAGAATGCCTGGATTTACTATCTTCTGTTTAACAGATCACTTAATTTTAAAGGATAGCAATTGTAGAGAGTAGTAGAACTTCAGCTTGTTAGATTGTCGAGCTTAATGTGAAGACTTTGGCAGGAATCTAGACTATGGGGAAGCACCTGTGTTACCAACAAAACCAATTCACTCTCTTACAGGATGTAGGAGAAATGTTCAGCCATGCACACCATAGGTGTGTCTGGTAAAACACTAGCTGAAAAGGACAAGTTGGTTTACAAAGCAGTACTTGAAAGTAAAATTATCTCCATTTGTTAACACATCAGCTGTGGGAGGAAGACTGTAGTTCTCAGGAAGAAGCAAAAGTCATTCAATGCCAAATTATCAAGTGACTCCTCTCTTGATGTAAAATATCATGCACCTTTACCCAGCCCAGTGGTGTGTGAATTCATAAGACATAAAGCTATTTTTACAACAAACCTCGTGGTTTGGTTTTGTTTTCTTCAAATTGTTATGACTATGTGGCAAGCTAGTAGTATAAACACTTTGGAAAGTCATTAGCCAAGAAAGCAGTAGAAAAATATTTACCCAAAGTTCATTCCTTTACAAAAACTAGGGTTAAAAGCAAAGAACAAGTATTTATAACCACATTTAAGGTTACTCATTTTTTTTTTTTTAAAGACAGGTTACTTCTTTTTTGAGGTCATAATGAGGAAACCTCAACTAGTAAATTTTATCAATCTCAGTCTCATTTTTTCCCTCCCTCTTTATTCCTTTGGAAAAACAAAACAAAATATGAAAGCAAAACAGAGGTCTAAAATGAGAGTCAAAACCTAAGTGACTTCAATGGAATTTTTTTCTACCTTACTTTCTGCATCAGAGCTTAGTCCCATTAGTCAAAAGTTCCAAGAGACCCTGACAATCTTTGCTACTTTTCCTCCCACAGCTTTGCCATGAATGATGATGATGATGATATGATGGCTGTTACTAACAACAACAATCATTGTCCCCACTTACAGGGTACCATTTGTGGGTGCTGTGTTGAGTGCTTGACAAACATTTCCTTCAGGCACAATAAAAACTAAAACAGACAGTGTTTTCTATGTTTTACAAATGAAGAAGCTGAGACTTACAGAAACTAATCTGTTAAAACAACGAATTTTAAAAATAGTAAAAAACAGTTATGGTTTACTGAGTGTCTAAATATGCCAGACACTGTACCAAGAACTTTTCAAGCATTAATTCTCAACAGCCCTGTGAGGAAAGGCATTACCAGCGCCATTTTATACATGAAGAAATGAAGGCTCAGAGAGCTCACACAACAGAACAAAAATCTGAACCTAGATCTTTCTGGTTATAAAAGCCTTACCCTTCAAGCTTTCTATCAATCTTCCAAGAAGTAATAATCACTTATTTCATAGGAGTACAAGCTTTCTAATTGGAATTGGTGAGAGTTTTCAAAAGTAACTGTATGATTATATATGTCTTTTCATGTAGGGAGAAAGATAATGCCAGAGTCAATCACCCCAAAGGAGGCTATATGTAAGAACTCCTCTGTCCTAAAATGTTTCCTTCACCAGTCTGTAACTCATTTCTGAAAGTTTAGCATTAAGAAATAGGTGTTTTTTTTTAGGAGGGTAGAGGGTTGGTTAGGTTTTATCCCATGTTTTGAAAGTAAAGCTCTAGAAGAAGTCGCTGGAATAAAATGATTAGTTGTTTTCCAACATGATGTCCAACTGAGAGATTTGAATATAAGAGTGCATGAGAAAGTCCCTTGAATAGAAGTGTAGTGTAGTCCTAGGGGAACATGACCTGGAAAAGGAGACAGGACTGGTGAAAAAGAAGGTGGGAGGCCCTGTAGACAAACCTAAAATAATAGACAATTTGGCTTTGGATAACTTCTGTAAATTGGACAGGTGTAGAAATAGTTTGTTTTTCAAGCAAATGGCAGTGTAATAAATGCTGTTAACTTTTCAACAGTAGAAAAAGTCTTTGTCCTGACTCTGTTGCCATATGAATCAAGGAAATTCAAGGCAAGCATGTTGACCTCTGCCCACAGTATAAATTAGTTCTAGCAAATAGCACTATGAGATGGCCTCCTAATATTTTAAAATTCAGTTTCATAAATGTTGTGTGCCTAATGCTGGAATAGAAAGGTCAATAGAATGTGCTTCTTGTTCTTAAGCAGTCTAGTCAATAAAATACCATGTGTTTAGGGCAGTAATAATTTAGAGTGCCATGAGACTACATAAAAGGAAGACATTAAGATTCATCTGCTGTATTTACATGCTCACCTATTTTTTTCATATCTTTAACACCTAGCATTTTCCATATCTCCAAGTCAGCCCTGAAGTTAGCAGATGCCCAAGGTGGTATATGAGCTAGAAGGAAGAATAGCCACTGAAGTCTTTCTGATTGGAATAGTGATGAGGTGGAGTACAAAGTAATTTGCTTTCAGTAATTGTTTCTATTTCCCTTTTAATATAGAGAATACACATTTGATTTTTATATGCCTACATAGGATTTCATAATCTTGTCTACTTTGTAAATTACTGGCATTTAAAAAAATAATTTCTTCCTGAAAGACTTTCAGTTTTTGATTCCTTTTTTCTCTGTTATTCTTTCTCATTCACCCAACTCAATGACCCAGGCTTCCTATATCCCTAGTATATAACATCCCAAAAAGAGACATAGAGAACCAGGTAAATAGAAAAACAAAAACCACCAAAGTTTTTTTGCCAACTACAGTCATGAGAACATAGGTTTTACTATACAGGTGATATTTTATACTCACTTTAGTTTAATTTGACCCAATAGTATAGTCATATGGAGAGTAACCATTTTTTTCATTTTAGCATGCCAAGAATCAAGCACTACAAAGTGATGAGTGTAGGAAATAACTACACTATTGAACTGGAAAAACCCGTAAGTAGCTATTTCCTTGTTGCTGAATTTTCTTCTGCTTCCTCTCAAACTTACGTTATAGAATACAAAGAAAGGTGGAAAAGCAGACTCCTTGCCTAGGAACATAGTGCTGGCAAAACCCACCAATGTTAAGGAACCCTGGAGGTGGTAGATATCTAGGGTGAGAAGTGAGACTCAAGAGCAGGTGGATGAGGCAGAGTAGGAGACAAATCTTTCCACTTTTATTTCTCTGCAAATCTTTATCAATATAATTTTTTTCAGGGAGAGAAAAATATATATATATATTTTTTTTGAGGAAGATTAGCCCTGAGCTGACTACTGCCACTCCTCCTCTTTTTGCTGAGGAAGGCTGGCCCTGAGCTAACATCCGTGCCCATCTTCCTCTACTTTATATGTGGGACACCTACCACAGCATGGTGTGCCATGTGGTGCCATGTCCACACCTGGGATACGAACCGGCGAACCCAGGGCCGACAAAGCAGAATGTGTGCACTTAACTGTTGTGCCACAGGGCCTGCCCGAAAAATATTTTTGTTAAGCATCTGTTTTACAACCTCCAATTTTAAATATTTCAATGTGCTTATTTCTAATGGGGAAAAGATCTGTGAATGCCTAGTCTGCTAATAACCATCATGCAGAAGTTCCAAAATCCCCTTCTTAATAGCAACATAACAGTCAGGAAAATTTTCTTCCTTGTCTACCCCAACTGACTTATCATGGGGCTAATGATATAATATCATAACCAGTAGACGCTATGTTAGGCACCGAATTAAGTACTTACATACACCATCTAATTTAATCTTTGTCATTACCCTGAGGTAATGCCTATTATACAGGCAGGAAAACTGGTATTTACAGTGGCCTCAACCAATGAGAATGTAGTAATGTGGCCTATGGCCCAGGGTGCTGAAAAAGGGAATACAGCTCTGTAAGCTTAGGCTGAAGTGATGGGAAGATTGGGCCAGCAAAGTGATATGACTCAAATGGAACCATTGGGTCTTGGAGATATTTATGATATCTTCTCTTAAAATTGAGCTCCTAATTCCTCTGCCTCTCCAGGCCCATTGTTTTGCTCAAGTAGAGAAAGGGACTGTATGGTTGAATTTCTTTTGTTTTGGCCATAACCCTTAGAGTGCAGTAGTGGTCTTTGCCAAGAGCAAGGCAGCTGCTGATTCATACACTCCACATACGTCTTTGCCCTAAATGCTTCCCAGAGCTTCTCAGTTCTCATGTCCATGCCTGACTGGGCTTTTTCAAGAATTCTAATGAAGGAAACAGAGAACTAGATTGCTGAAGGATAATCCAAATAACCAAATGACAGGAAGCAATTGTCAGGGAAGAAGAAAATTCCTCTGCAACTGGTGAATTGGGGCTCATCTATCTGTCATTAGCCCAAACAGTCCCCAGTGTAAGGAAAGCTAACAGTCTGGATTATTCTTTCACCTTTCACACTCCCCAACCCTTCCCTTCAACCAGGTTGTCATTTTGTAAATTCTTTTTCCTCTTCAAGGTTACCAGCGATGTTCAGACTTAACCTGATCTTACTTGTATAAAAATATTGATTTCGGAGGCAGCAACACATTTCATTTACTCCTAGCCAAATAAATTATCCTGTTACAATGAGATACTAAAATGCTAAGTTCTCTGGCTTTAATGGCTCTCAGGTTTCAAGCAGAAGAAACCAACTATGGCTACTTAAGTAAAAATGAATTTAAGAACACAGGAAGCACACAGAATGACTGGAAGGCCAGAAAATCTTCAAGGACTAGGAAGCAGTTACTTGTAGTAAGAACCATCTGATTAGGAATCTGCTATTCTTTCTTGTTCCTCTACTCAAGCCCAAATTTCAAGAAGGGAGCGTTTTCTGGACTAACTTGTCACATTCTCATGCAATAACTGGGGAAGAGCAGAGTACTTCATTATTGTCCCTCAAAATGCATCCAATGGGAAAGGGATAATTCCTTAACAGGGAATCAGATATGGTTATAAAGGAGAAATAAAATGCATGAGTAAGTAAATCCGTGGCCATTCAGTAAGCCATTTAAGTGTGGTATTGACACGATTTTCAGGAGGTCAGAAAATACACAGTATTCTACATTAAATTTCAGTTGAGCTTTCTCTTACTCCATCAGGTGACTCTGAGCCTTCTCTCATTCTCTCTTTATACAGGTAACACTCCCAAACCTTTTCAGTGTCGTTGATTATTTCATGAAGGAGACTCGAGGCAATTTACGACCATTTATATATTCAACCGATGAAACCCTTGGTATGTTCTTCACTTTACTGCTGTATTAAAGAAAGCAAAGCAAAACGAAACAACGACAAAAAACCCTGAGTATGATTTGTAATACCAACCAGGTAGGACTGTAGTTCAGCCTCATTTTGTCACCGACCCTGTGAAAATACGGGAGTACCAATATATCCTGGTGGATATAGTATGGGCTCGTTCTAGAGAAAGAAAAACCCTGAGGCATGTATTGTGACTATTAACTTTATTCCATCATTCTACTTGGCTTTATAAAACAAGTTCAGAGATAAGAAGAAAACCATATGGATATAGAGTCATGGAAAACAAAAAGTGAATTTAAAGGTGTGGTCTGTCAACAATGTCAGATGCTCCAGACAGATTAAAATGGATGAGGACTGAGGAGAGAGTATGGGAATTGGCCACAGTAGATGACTCGAGACAGAGGTCTTATTCCACCATAAAGGCAGAAGTCAAGAGTGCAAGGTAACAAGGAGTGAGTGGGTAGTGAGGAACTACAGATAAAAGTTGTAGTCAGGACTGGCTACAGAATTTGTGGGGCCCTTGTTCATAAATTATTAAGAATTTCAAAACAAGTGATAGCAGACCATTAAACCAAGCATGCCCTGTGCAAGCACAGTTCACATGACCATGAGGCTGGCCCTGTTCCCAGTCCAGTTTTTGGCAGAGCAGGGCAGGCTGGATGTGATAGTTTCTCTTCATCCTTTGAAACAATCCCTGGTACACATGGTCACATGACAAGTTGTAAGCAGGAGAGATAAAATATCTCCAGCTTATTTAGATTGAGTTGTCAAAACAAGTCCCTGTTCCTACAGATTATGAGGGAAAACAATTTTGGCTATCTGCATCAGGGCATACCTAGAAAGTCTCACTAACTAAAAGAACAGCAAGCTTAAAAGTCCAAGTTTTAAAACATGGCTATAAATCTTGTGATGCCAAATGATTTTTAAAAACCCAGAGTCTGAAGGAACTTTAGAAAATTATCCAGTACAGTGTCTCACTCTGCATAGGAATCACCTGCACACTCAGTATAGAAAACATGTCGAAGACGTGACCATTCAGCTTGTTTGAAAATTTCCAGTGATAGCCATACCCCATTTATTTTTGAGGCAGCCAAGTTCACGTTTGGTCAGCTCTCAAAGAATTATTCCTTAATATAGAGTCCGAAACATTTCTTTCTTTAACTTCTACCTATTAACCCAATCTGGCTTTAAAGCAACACAGGCTTTTAAAAAGCCCATCAAATATTTAAAAACAGCCACAATGTCCCCACTTAGTCTCTCTCTGTCATCTATAAACTATTGGTTCCTTCAGCCCTCTCACTCTCATCTTTGACCTTCTCTGTACTCTAATTTCTGAACATCCCTCGTAAAATATAACCCACAAGGGATGAACACATTACTATAGATATGGCCAGCCTAATACATTACCTGGGCTTTATGCAGGAAAACACCATCTAATAGAAATCTCTTGGAATGAGCTATTAATATAAGCCTGTTTTTTTTTTTTTTTTCAGAGACCAAAGGATTTCCTGTAACATCTCTAAAATGAAAAAAAAATTTAGGGGGGAGGGGAATGCAATATAATTTGTCTCCTCCATGGATGATATTGTGTCAGTTATCTAGTGCTGTGTAACAAACCACTCCCAAAACATGGTGATTAAATCAACAACCATTTTATTTGCTCACAATTCTGTGCCTCATCAATTTAGATTGGATTCAGTTGGGCAGTTCTTCTGCTAGTCTCACTTATATGACTGGGTAGCTTGACTGGGGCTGGATGGTCCAAGTGGGCCTCATTCATACATCTGCTGTTGGTACTTAGCTGGGTCTGGCTGAAGCACTCTCTTCACATGGTCTTTAATCCTTGAGGAGGTTGGCCCAGGATCTCTTACATGACCTCTCAGAGCAGTTAAGAAGAAAAAGGTAGCTATATGTCTGGTCTAGAAATTCTTAGTGTTGAGGATAAAGTATGGCCCTCTTGGAGCTTTTAGTATAGGAGAAGTGGTGAAATGAATAAATAATTCAAAGTGTAAAATGTCTTATGTACAGGAGCTCTACTTCTTTCTTTTAAAAAATTATTTAATTTGCATATACAATAAAGTTCATTCTTTTTAGTATACAGTCCTATGAGTTTTGACAACCACAACCACAATCAAGAAAAAAAGTTCCATCACCTCAAAAAATGTCCTAATGGTCTTCCTTTGTAGTCAACCCTTCTTCTCACCCACAATCCCTGGCAATCACTGATCTTTTTTCCATTCCTATAGTTTTGCATTTTCCAGAATGTCATATAAATGGAATCATAGTATGGAACATTTTGAGATTGATTTATTTCACCATAATGTCTAAATTCACACAAGTGTTGTGTGTATTACTAACTTGTTCTTTTTATTGCTGAATAGTATTTCACTGTATGGTGGTACCAGTTTGTTTATCCATCCATCAATTTAAATGTATTAGGTTTGTTTCCACTGTTTGGCAATTATTAAGCTATATAAATATTCAAATACAGAGTTTTGTGTGAACACAGTCTTCATTTCACTTGGGTAAAATATCTAGGAATGAGATTACTTGGTTATATGATAGTGTCTGTCTAACTTTATAAGAAACTTCCAAACTCTTTTCATAAACGGTCCTACCTTTTTGTACCTCTGCCATCAATGTCTTAGAGTTCTAGTTGCATCCTTGGCAGCAGTTGGTATTGTCATTTAAAAAAAGTTATTCTAATAAGTGTGTAGTGGTATCTCTACACTTATGTGGTTTTAATATGCATTTCCCTAACGATTAATGCTGTTGAGTATCTTTTCATGTGCTATTTGCCATTCATATATCTAATATGGTAAAATAATTTTAAATCTTTTGCCCATATTTTTATTGGAGTGTTTGTTTTCTTATGGTTGAATTTTGACAGTTCTGTGCATATTCTGAATACAAGTCCTTTGTTAGATATGTGATTTGCAAATATTTTGTTTGTTTTTTCATTCTTTTAGCAGTGTCTTTTGCAGAGCAGAAGTTTTAAATTTTGATGAAGTATAAATTGTTAATTTTCACTCCTATAGATTGTACTTTTGGTGTTGTATTTGAGAATTCTTCGCCCAATCCAAGAGCACAATTGTTTTTCCTATGTTTTCTTCTAGAAGTGTTATAGTTTTATGTTTTACATTTAGGTCTATAATCTATTTGGAATGAATTTTTGTTTAAGGTGTGAAGAATGGGTCAAGGTTTATTTTGTTTACATTTAGGTATGTAACGGTTCTAGCACCATTAGTCAAAAAAAGATCATCTTTTTTTCATTAAATAGCCTCTGCACCTTTGTAAAAAATCAATTGATCATATTTTTATGGGTCAATTTCTATTGATCTTCCTATTTTTTGCCAATACCATGCTATCTTGATGACTGTAGCTTGACAGTAACTCTTGAAATCAGGAGGTATAAGTCCAACTTTGTTGTTCTTTTCAAAATTGTTTGGACTAGTGTAGTCTCTTTGCCTTTTAGTATAAGTTTTAGAATCAGTTGCATGTTATCTACAGAAAAATTCTCCTGGGTTTTGATTTGGACTTTGTTGAATCAGTAGATCAGTTCAGGGAGAACTGACATCTTGAGTCTTCCAATATTGAGTCTTCCAATTGAGGACTAAGTATATCCCTCCATTTATTTAGGTTGTTTTTGATTTCTTTTACAGTGCTTTGTAGTTTACAGCATATAGATCCTGCATATATTTTGTTAGATTAATACCTAAATATTTATTTTTTGATGCTATTATAAATGATACTGTTTAAATTTTTGAACTCCAGGTGTTTGGTAATATACAGGAATACAATTTTTGTATCTTGATCTTGTATTCCAAGACTTTGCTAAATTCACTTATTCATTTCTAAAAGCTTATTTTTTGCAGATCTCCTGGTATTTTCTATGTAGAAATAATGCTGCGAATAGATGCAGTTTCCATTTATGTTTTCCAATCTGCATAGATTTATTTTTCCTGTATTATTGCACTGGCTAGGATGTCCAGAACAATGATGAAAAGAAATGATGAGAGTGGACATCCTTGCCTTGCTCCCAGTTCTAAAGGAAAACATTCTATCTTTCACTAATAACTATGATGTTGGCTGTAGGTTTTTTTTTTTTTTTTTTTAAATGCCCTTTATAAGATTGAGGAAGTTCCTTTTAATTCCTAGTTTCCTGAGAGGTGTTTTGTTTTTTAGCCACGAATGGATGTTGAATTTTCTGCATCTATTGAGATGATCACATGATTTTTCCTTTTATTTGGTTAATACAGTAAATCAATTGTTTGATTTTTCCACTTTTGAACCAGCCTTGCATATACCCACTTGGTCATAATGTATTATGTTTTTTTTTAAATAATTATTTTGTCTAGTTTTGGTATTAATGTAATGCTGGCATCAAAAAATGAGCTGGGAAGTATTCCCTCTTCTTCTTTAGTCTGAAAAGTGTGTGTAGAATTGGTATTATTTCTTGCTTAAATATTTGGTAGAATTCTACCAATGAGCCTTATGAGTCTGAAGATTTCTTTGCTGGAAGGTTTTTAACTATGAATTCAACTTCTTTAATAGATGTAGGACAATTCAGATTATCTATTTTTTGAGTGAATTTTGGTAGTGTCTTTTAAGGAATTGGTTCATTTTTTCTAAGTCTTTGAATTAGTCTGGCTCAGGGCCGGGTAGAGTAGAAGCTGATGGATGTTGGTAGAATAAAGGCCTAAGCATGGCATTGGGGAAGGAAAAAGCAACTCTCCCTGCTTCCTAGAGGAAAACTGTCACTTTCAGAAAAACAAAAGAACTATCTCAAGTAACAGGAGCCCTGGTCACCATATACTTACCATGTGCTGGGCACTGTGTGTAGTGCCAGGATTACACAAATTGTCTCATTTTATTTCTCCCAACAATTTTATGAGGAAGGTATGATTATTATCCCCATTTTTATGATCAAGGAAAGCAACACTTAAGTAGTTTTCACGCATGGCTAGTTAAAGAAGTTAAGACAGAAACACAGCTAATAAGTGAAGCTGGAATCCAAACCCATGTTTATGTCTAAAACCTTTTTTTAAAACCTCAGTATTTCTGCATCTCCGGTGATAGATATTCGTATGTAGGTACTCATATTCTCTGTCTTTCTGTTCCCTTACTCCATCCTTTCCTGTTTCTGTGGGTTAGGGGTCTGGGCTTGGTTTAGCTGGGTCTTCTGCTAAGTCGCAGTCAAGGCATTGGCTAAGGCTAGGTTATCTGAGACTTGATTGAGGAAGGATCCACTTCAAAACTCACTCAGGTTGTTTGGAGAATTCATTTCCTTGCAGTTCTAGGATTCATAGCAGCTGGCTTCTTCAAAGATAGCAATGAAGGGTAGCCGAAGGGAGTGACGGCAGAAGGGAGGAGGGACTAGAGAGCAAATCTGATAGCAAGATAGAGTCTTACATAACATAACATAATCATGGGAATGACCTTTGTCATATAATGTAGCATAACCATGGTATTGACATCCCACCACCTTTGCCATATTTTATTGGTTAGAAGTAAGTTACAGGTCCAAACCACTCTCAAGATACAGGGTTTACACAATGTATGAATACCAGGAAATGGGAATCATGTGGGTTACCTTAAAGTCTGTGCACTACAAGGTGCATATGCTTTTAAGATTATGTCTTTTTGGTAGATTAACTCCTTTATAATTATGTAACTTTCCCTGACTTGATGTGTACTTTTTTCTGATATTAATAAAACTACCCCAACTTTTTTTTAGTGTTCTCATCGTTTGTTATTCTATTTAAAGTAGGTTTCTTAGAGGCTACATATATTTGTCTTGCTTTTTTTAAAAAAAATCTAACCTGAAAATTTCTGACTTTAAATTGTTTAGACTATTTAATGTTTTTTATATGGTTGGATTTATGTCCAATATTTTATTGTTTTCTGTTTGTCACTTCTGTTTTTCCTGTGTTCCCCCAACCTCAATCCTGCTCTTTTCAATAATCTGAATGCTTTTTAGTATTCCATTTTTATTTACTGACTTTTTGGCTATGCTTATATTATTATTTACAGTTGTTGCTCTGGAAATTACAATATACATACCTAACTCTTCTCAATCTATGTAGAGTTAGTAATTTTGCTATTTCAAAGAAAACGTAGACTTACAACCATATACGTCCCTTTACTTTCTCAAGTTGTCATATGTATTACATCTACATAACAGTGGAAACCCCAACAAATGTTATAATTTTTGCTTTCAATAGTTACAATTATATTGAACAATTTGAGAAAAGTAGTCTATTATTACCCAGATATTTCCCATTCCTGTTGTTTTTCCTTCTTCCTGTGGTATCATTTCCCTTCAACTTGAAGAAGTTCTACTGAGCCCACCCAGTGGATCTTTTATTTCAGATATTTTTTCATTTTGAAAATTTCTGCTTGGTTTTTACAGTTTTTCTTTCTTTCTTGAGAACAGCTATCCTTCCACTTGTTTCAAGTGTTTATCACCACTTCATGGAGCTTAGTTCTTCAAAGGCTTCGATAATTTCAATATCTTGGTTATCTTAGTGTTGGCATTTGTTGTCTTTTTCCTTGAGAATTGGTCACCTTTTTCTGTTTTTTTATCTATCAAGTAATTTTAAATCATATCTTGGACATTTTGAATACTATGTCATGAGCCTCTGGGTCCTCCTAAAATTCTCTGGAGCTCTTTTTTTCTTTTTTAAAGCAGGCAATCATTCTGAATAGATTGAACCAGTTCTGACTTACTTTCTGTGGGAAGGGGTTCCAACATCAGCTCAGTTTTCAAAGCCTTTGTTGTGTTGCTTTGGACAAGTATATCTCAGGGATTAAGCTGGGGTTAAGGTAGTGGTTTATATCTTAGTTTAGTTCTCAAACCCTTCGCTGTTTTGTATGTTTTGTGCATGCGCAGCTCAGGGGTGAGCCTGGAACACATGTCACTTCATACACAGAACTAGGGGATGCTCTTTTCCAGCTCTCTCACCTCTCCAGGATTTCCCCTGACTCTCCAGCTATCAAAGTTCCTGTTTCTCGGTCTTCTACGTGGAAAGATGGGGCTTCTTAAGAGTTGTAGCCACCTGTGCCACCACTGTACTTCTGTGAGACTGGGGCTGCCCTTGGGGCAAAAGACGTTAAGAGAAAAGAAAAAGAAAAAACAGGAATTCTAGCCTTCTTCCCCCACAACCCCCCATTCTTCAGACCACAGGGCCCACTTTTCCTGGTTTCTCTGACAGGAGGATGAGTTTTCTCCTGGAGTTTTAGGTGCTCAAGCTGTCACTGCTACAGTGCAGCACCTTGACTGGGGCGAACCTCATAGCAGGTCCAGAAGAGAAAAAAATAAGACAAAGGAAAGAAATAACCAAAAATGGGCTGTTCATGTAAAATGTTAATACTTTCAGAAATACACAACCAGATTACTATTGCTCTGGTGGCTAGACTAGTTCAGTTTGCTTTGTGATCAGGAACAAGTTACTTGACCTCCCTGCAGTTCAGATTCCCTTGTTATAAGGATTATGAAATAACATATAAACAGAAGGAATTAGAGGGGCACATGGAGAGAGACTTCAAATAATCTATCTTCTCTTTTCTTTCAAAAGCATAAAGATGATGGAAGAGTAAACTAGAAGAGTAAATGAGAGTAGAAACAGGACTGTATAAGAAAAACTACAAAAAGGTCAAAACCCATCTTGACAAATAGTGGTGAAGTTTTAAGGAAACTTTGGGGAACTCTACAATTGTTTCAGGAGTTTGGCCTTATAGCTAATTGGGGCACATTGGGAATGCTAGAACCCTTAGCTTTAATTTGCCTTAAGTTTGGAAATGGGAATTGTAGAGCACCTAAGGATTAAAATCCGGAGACTTGGAGAAAGTTATTTCCAGCAAAATACTACCAAAAAGAAAAGGAGGTTTTCTTTGATCCTTGTTAACCCATGTCAGCATTCAGCTTTTGAGAGATGACACCAGAAGGCAAGAACAATGATGGAATCAGAATGGTCAAAGATATTTCCTCAATTTATTTTTCCCAACTTCAGAAATTAGAAGTTTAGACTAAAAGTCACTTTAAAATATGGTAGAGTAGGTAACTGATATTAAGCTAGCCAGGAAAAAAAAAGTTCCTAGAGAAAAATTTATTAGGAAGTTAGAAGTCAATAAAATAAAAATTAAAAAAGCATCCAAATATTCAGTATTTAATTAACTAAATTTATTAAATACACCACCAATCTTCCAACTACAAGCAGGAAAATCAGTTCACATTGAAATAAGAAACTGCCCTGTTCCTTGATATTGGCTTTTTATTTAATCAAGCTTCTCCACCCACAATTTCTAGGCCAAGAACCCAACACAGAAGAGAGAGGAGAGAGGTTGAGGAAAAATCTACATATTGCATGAACCAAAATGGGAAACCTAGCTTCATGTGTCTTGGTAACTTTTCAAAAGGAAGATCTTACTTTTAAAGAAAATTACCTCGATTTTCCTGATCCTGATTACCAAGTCACTTACCTGGACACCAGAATTAAACACTGTAGCATACAATTTCACTATCTTGTCAGAATGAAACCAACTCACCAGTAAACTATAAAATATAGCTGTGAAGGTAACTCAGAGATATACGCATTCCCAAGCATTGATATAAGTTGAAAACATATGATCCATTCCAAATGGAGTTTTTATTTCCCTATGCTTCAATTTAATACATTTCCCCTCTATACAGCTTCCACAGCAGATTTTCTAGTTCTCCTAAATTCTAGCAATTCCAGAAAACCTCACTAGGTTTTGTTGAAATCTGATTTATCAAATTTAAGTCATTCTAACTATCTAGCTAGAAACCAGAGACATGAAATGTACTAGGAGAAGCCCTTTCCCAATGGAAATATTCCACGTTACATTTTTGTTACTAGAAATAAATGAAATTTATTAATTTCCATGTTTTTCCCTGACGTTATCTTTTTGTTAACTCTAAATCAACCCACACCTCCTTTTGTAAAAGCCTTAATGGTAAGGATGGTAAAAGGCTATGTAATCATCCATTTCAAAAGTATAACAGTGAGACTGACTATAATCACTCAGAATCCTTTAAAAATACTGATTTCTCAACCCCACGCTAGATCTACTGAATCAAAATCTCAGGGATATTTTTTTAATACATTTTTTTCTTGAAAAACAAGCTTCTAAATTGATTTTGATGGTCATTCAATTTGGGAATCACTTGTGCAATCAACTAAGAATCAAAAGATATGGCTTATATTCTACTCCTGGTTCTAATTATTTGGATGTTTGGCTTCTTTGGTGTCCTCATCTGAAAAAACAAAGGGGTTAGAATGGATTTCTAAGGTCCTCTTACCTCCAACATCTTATACAGATGTGTCTTTATGAGAAAAGGAGATTAGGACGCAAACACAGAGGAAAGACCATGTATGACAGAGGGAGAAGATGACCATCTATAAGCAAACAAGAAGAAATGAACCTTGCTGACACCTTGATCTTGGACTTTTAGCCTCCAGAACTGAGAAAATAAATTTCTGTTGTTTAAGCCACTGAGTCTACGGTATTTGTTATGGCAGCCCTAGCAAACTAACTCAATGAGTTATCTGGGATGCCTGAAAATATGCAGAATCCTAAGCCTCCTTCAGATTTACTAATTTCTGGAGTTGGTCCAGAAATCTGCCCTTTTATCACACACCACAATCAAATTTGTTATAATGAAGTCTGCAAACTTCTTTAAAATCTGTGATATCAACTGTATTAACTGATGCAAAGATCTATCTACCTATCTATCTACCTACCTACCTACCTATCATCTGTCTGTCTGTCTAATCTCTTATTCTCAAAGACCTTACAATTAAGTTAGTCCAAATATAGTTAAGGAACAAGAGACTAAAGAGCTCCAATTTGCTACCATCTCAAAAGGTTAAGAGTGAATTCTTGCATTCTATAAGAAAATACAGTCCTTAATACCGAAAGCTTCAACAAAATGGACCCCTAAAGATGGTGAGGCACGTGGCTGACTGCAATGAAGAGAGAAGGAATGGACAAGGGAGCTCGAAATCAAAGGCGAGGGCCTGATCAAGGTGGAGAGTCTAACAGGAGACAAGCAACACATAATTAGTTGGGAAAAAGAGAGAGTCACAAAAACTGCAGAAATTGAAATTGGGAGACAAAGACCATAAAATGGCCCTCAGAGTTTAAATAATAAATATTAGAAAATATCTGCATGGGATAGGAAACTACAAAAAGTGACCCAGCAGCTTTAAAAAAGAGAACCAAACAGAACTTCTGGGACTGAAAAATACAACCAAAATTAAAAACAAAATGGATGGATATAATAGTAAGTACGTACTTAACAGATGAAAAGAAGTACACTAGAATATGAGTCAGAAGAAATTACATAGAATAAAGCATAAGACAAAAACAACTGGAAAATACAGAAGAGAGGGTGATAAACAGGGAGGGCAGAGTAAGTTTGCCATGTTCAATGAGAGTCACCATAGAAGAGAATGGCGGGGAGCGGGGAACAACATGTGAAGGAATAAGATCTGAGACTTTCTCAGAACTAACAAAAGATATAAATCTACATTCAAAGAGCTGAACAAATCCCAAACAGGATTAATAAAAAGAAATCCATACCCAGGATTATTTATTTAACACAGACTAATTATTTAACACACAATAATTAAACTGCATAAAATGAAAGCATGTAAACAGATTTCTTTTTAAAGATGCAATATTTAGCCTGACAGCTGACTCAACAGCAACAGCAGAAGTCATAAGAGAGCAGAAAAGCATCTCCAATGTGCTGAAAGATAATAAAGACCAAATTAGAATTTTACGTTTGGCAAAATATATTTGCAGACAAAGAAATCATGAGCAAGTATGCCACCAGTGGACTCTCACAAAATGAACTTCTAAAGGAAATATTTCAGGTAGGAAGAAATTTATTCCAGATGGTAAGCCTGAGAAACAAAAAAGAACAAAAAAGCAATGAAAGTGATATGCTTGTGAATAAATACAAACATAGACTATCTAGACAAAGTAATAAAGTCTTGCAAAATTAAGACATTAAACTACATGACAACAGAATTGAATACATAACAGAAATAAAATATATGACCACAGTATGCAAGTTGGGAATTAGAGTTGTACCAGTGATCTGCATAATAAATAATCCCCAAACTTATTTGCATAAACAATCCATGTTGATGGACTCTGTGGGTCAGGAATTTGGTAGAACACAGCAGGGAAGGTTTGTCTCTGCTCCATTAAGCCTGGGGCCTAGAATCATCTGGAAGCTTGCCTACTCACATGTCGTCTGACACCTGACGCTGGCTGTAGGTTAGGGGCCTCATTTTCTCTGCATGTGGGGTAGTTTAGGCTTCCTCAAAACATGATGTCTGGATTCCAAGGATGAGCTTTCCAAGAAGGAGAGATCAAGCAAGAGAGAGTGAGAGACAGCCAAGTGGAAGCCTTTTATGACCTAACCTTAGAAGTCATACAGAGTTACATATGCTGTACTCTGTTACATTAGTTGAGGCATTCATAAATCCTTGTTTAGGTTCAAGGGGAGCAGAAACAGATTCTGTCTCTTGATGGGTTTGGGGGATAGGTGATAAGCTTCTAGAATAGTATCTGTGATTGGAAATGTTGTGGTCATTTTTGGAAACTATAATCTGCCAAAAGATAAATGATTAACTTTAGTCTAACTTTACCTGAATATGGCATGTTGTAATAAAGGGTAATCATCAAAGGACGAAAGTTATTAAACTAGTAAAGAAAAATAAAATGCGTACAGCTCAGGAAAAGAGAGACCATATCATTTATATTAAGAAAGAATTTAACATAAGGAATTGGTTAAACAGGTTTTAGGAGAACTGATAATGTCACCAAGGGACACGACATTTAAGGGAAAAGGGTGGGATTACTAGAACCTGGAAGCCTAGAAGAGATACTCTGCAGATTGCTGGAGAAAAACTAGAGCATGGGAACTAACCACAACTACTGGGAGAAAAGCCATTGCTGAGGTGATGCTGACAATATCAGGAAGCAAATGGGAAGAGTAAAAGTCTCTTCTCCCTACCTCCAGCATTCCAGTCTCCTTCTAGTGCCCCCTATTTGTGTAACCTAAAGGAAGCCAGATGGCAAAGGAGAAATGTAGTTTGCAAAGTTCCAGAATATAGAAGGGTATCTAGAGTTGAGAGACAATCAGTTAATAATCGGCATAAACGGATTTAAAAAATTAAATAAATGAAAATTTTAAAAAGGTAAGAAAATAGAAAAAAAGGAATCATAAAACAAGCTAGATGAAAAACAAAACCCCACCCCCTAAGATGGCAGAAATAAATCTAAATATATCAATAATTACATTAAATGTAAATAGATTAAGTGTTCCAGTTAAAAGACAAAGATCATCAAACTGGATTTAAAAAACCCCAAAACCCAAACTCTATGCTGGAAGTTAAACATTTTCCTAAAAGACCCAAGAGTTGAAGAGGAACTCCTAATGAAAAACAAAATATTTTAACTAAATATTAACCATGTCATATATTGAGACTGGTAGCATATGCTACAACACAGTAGAGTATAATGTAATGTAATTACTTTACAGTAATATAGAGATATTTATAACTTTTAAATGCATATGTTGGAAGACAGGCTGAAAATGAAGTTAGAAATAAGAACAGTAAAATATACCAAAGAAAACAGAAAAAAGTAATAATGATAAGAACAGAAATTAATGGAATAGAGAACAAACATACAATAGAGAGGATTAACAAAACGAAAATTTAGATCTTAAAAAAGACTAAACGTGGTCCCTATTTGAAGATTATGTAGGATATTGAAAACTGAAAAAAAATTTACAAGAATCATTAGAGTTTAGTAAGTTTCCAGATATAGAAGCAATACAAAGAAATCAATTATATTTTACACATAATCAACAGTTAGGAAATAAAGTCGGCTAGGTAAGTTTAGTTTAACATTCTTACTTGAGAATATTTAGAAAAGGTGGACAAAATATATTTTAAAAAATGATCACTAATTGGATTATTAGTGAATAACTGTTAGGCTAATATCTGAGAGCTAGAATAGAAACAGAAAATTCATAAAGGTGAATCTTTCATTTGGGACCCTACTGGTGCCCTGGGAGCCTTGGCAGATTTGTAAGGGGCCACTGAGAAGCTGAGCAGAGCTAAGGCACTAGGGATTCAAAACTAGTCCAGTGCCAGCCAAGAGGTGGGGGTCTTGGTAATCCCAACCCACTCTGAGGAACCTGAAGGGCAGTAGGAATAAGGGGTAACAGGAACTAAGAGCACTAGTACAATCTATAGTTCAGCTCTGCATCACATGGATGACTCAGAAAATCTAAGTCTCTGAAATTGGGTCAAAATGATCCTGAATTACTAGTGCCCAAGTAACTGGCAGAGCATATTAAAAAACTCTGTGGAGGATGAAAATATCATGCTGGCCATCAAATTATTTCTACAAGCAATTTTTCAAATATAATATTAGCATACAATTAAAGATAACCAGACACACAAGGATATAATAAGATAAGAAGAATGAGGATTAGAAGAAACAAACAAACAAAAAAACAGACTCACAGGAGAGTTTCAGATTTGGGAATTATTAAAACACAGACTATAAAATAATGCTTTTCATATTCACGCAGATAAAGACTGAAAATTTCAGCAAGACAACTGGAAACTGTGCAAGTGACAGATTTGCATATTTGCAATTAGAAATCTGAGAACTGAAAAACAAAGGGCTAAGAATAACTATGACACTCTTACAGAACAGTAAGTAGGGAGGACTTTTTCTTCCAAATATCAAAAACAATGTATCAGCTACAGTGATGAAGACAGTATATTAGCACAGGGATAGAAAAGCAACAAAAAAATTCAGAAAGATGTATAGATATATGGATATGATACATGACTTTGGTGGCACTGCAGAAAAGACTTCAATAAACAGTGGTGAAGCAGTTCTCAGCATATCTAAAATTAATTTCTTGTGAATTAAAAACTTAAACGTGAAAGGCAAAACTAACACTTTTAGAAGACGACACAGTCATGTGCCACATAATGATGTTTTGGTCAATGGTGAACTGAACATATGACTGTGGTCCCATAGATTAGTACCATAAAGAGTATGTGTGTAGTAGGTTATACCATCTAGGTTTGTGTAAGTACTGTAGGGGAGAAAAATTTGCTTCTACCCTTCTAGGTTCTTCTGGCTAGTCTAAGAATTACATTGACAGGAGATGGATTAACAGGAGAAAAACAAAGTTTAGTAATACATACACATGGGAGAAACCCAGGAAAACTGTGTAACTAGCCAAAACGGTCAAAGCCTTTACCTTAAATATCACCTTCAGTTAAAGATAAAAGATATTGGGGTTGGGGAAAGAGTCAGGGACTTCAAAGGGAAGGAAGGCAATCCAAACATAGGAGAATAGGAGCAAATGTTTGGAAAACAAGTGTTTGGCCACACAGAAACAGGAGACAGAGAGGAGCCCAAAAAACAGGCTCTTCTAGGTTCTTCCCTGTCTACCACCCAGTTCACGTAATGCTAAGGTGATAGCTCACTTGATGAGACAGTTTTTTTAATCTGAAATCTTTTAAGCAGTTAGGGGAGAAACAAGAAAAACTCTCTGTGAGTCTTTTGTTTCTTAAAAATAATCAGCCTAAAATAATCCTCATGTTAAAGAGACACATTTTGAGGTGGCAAATTTTCTTCCTCTTCAGAACACTCTATGATGTTCACACAACTACAGACATGTTTCTCAGAACGTACTCCTGTTGTTAATGGACACATGACTGTATGGAGGAGTATCTGCATGACCTTTGGTAGAGAACAATTTTTTAAACTTACAAAAAACTCTTAATTTAAAATAAAAGATTGAGACTTCTCAGTACTTAACCATTAACAAATTCTGTTTATCAAAGAACATCATAAAGACAGGGAAGCCAGAGTGGGAGAAGATATTTGCAACTATATAGCTAACAAAGAATAGGTTTTATAAAGATCTTTTTATGAATAATGAGAAAAAAGACTGCCAGCACAACAGAAAAATGGGCAAAACTTGAAAAAACACTTTACAAAAAAGAAAATCAAGGTGACCAACAAACTTAGGAAAAGGTGCTCAACTTCACTGGTAATTAGGGAAATGCAGAGTAAAACTTCAATGAGACACAACTGCATTATCCACCAGTTTAGCAAAATTTTTAAAAATCTGTTAACACCAGTGTTGAGCAAGATGTGGAGAAACAGGAACCTCTATTGCTCAGGCAATCTTTGTTATTATCTATAAGATTTAAGATGTGAATACCCTATGACCAACCAATTCCACTCCTAGGTATATACCTTATTTGCATTAGGAGACAAGTACAATAATGTTATCGTGGAATTGTGATTGCCTCAAACTAAAAATATCACAATTGTCCACAATCAATAAAATGAATAAATAATTTGTGGTATATTAATGCAAAGGCAAATCATACAACAATGATGATGGAAAACAGCTATGGAGAACAACATGGATGAATCCCACACGTAATGAAAGCAGCAGCCACAAAAGAATGCAATATGATTTGACTTACACAAAGTTCAAAAACTCTTAAAAGTAAACTGTATGGTTTAGGTACATACATAGATGGTAACACTATAAATAAAACCAAGGACATAATTATCACAAAAGCTAGTGTAGTGGTAATTGCCAGAGGGTATATGTAGGGAAGCTGCTTGTAACTGGGAAGGGACTACAAGGGGAGTTTCTGGGCTGCTGTCAATGTTCTGTTGATTTGAGAGCTGGTTATACAAGTAGTTACCTTAAAATGATTCCTTAAATTGTGTATTTATATTTTATGTAGTCTTCTGAATATATATTTTTTGAATATTTCTCAGTTAAAAAAACAAGGGGTGGACTCTGTGGCGTAGTGGTTAAGTTCAGTATGTTCTGCTTCAGTGGCCTGGATTTGCGGGTTTGAATCCCAGGCATGGACCTACACCACTTGTCAGCCACACTGTGGCAGCGACCTACATATAAAGTAGAGGAAGATCAGCACAGATGTTAGCTCAAGGCTAATCTTCCTCAGCAAAAAAACCCTCCCAAACCCCAAAACGACAACAACAACAATAAAACAACAAAAAAACAAAGGTAGGACATGGCAAGAGAAAAATGAACACAAATTACGGACTGATTACTTACTGTGATCCCCAAGATCTCAACTTCCTGTTTTTGAATTTGTTAAAATAGTCAAGCCCATAAACCTAGTGATTGTAATCTAAATAATCATATATTTATGATTATAATACATTTTTGGTTATATTTATTATGGTTGAAAGAATTATTAGGTCAAGAGATTTTTCCTCAAGATCTCAAGAGACTAATTTTCTGTCTTCGTTTTATTAATTATAAAATAGTGGATTCTAAACATGATTGATTTTTTTAATGCCTTGTCACTGGAACCACCATGGAGTACCATAATAGAAAAAACATAAAAGTAAAGATACACGTCTATTTCTAAGTTCTACCTTTGGGACAATTTAGAGGAACTTACAGATGAGTAACATAACTGCTTTGAACTCTAAAAAGGAGTGGACATTAGAAATTCCACCCAACAGTCTGGAATTTACCAGATCTTCTTGGTTTTACATGGTTACCATCATTTTCCCTCAACCATTTTAATAGAATTTCCAGGATGCAAAAGTACTTGGAAGTAATGTCTTTCTACAACCAGTGACTGTTGTCATCTCCATGACAGCAGAACTTGAAAATTAGGAAAACACCAAAGCAACATTACTCACAAAACGAACAGCAAAACTGGAATCTCTGAAGTCAACTATGGAACAGGATTTACAAATATATTGTCAAATTTCTTAATTTATTTTTAATAAGTAAAAAATTACTCAGCGGTACCGTACAAAATCAAATCATTAATTTTTGCACCTGGTATTTCATTCACCAACAGTGATCTTATGGTACAGAAATAAACAAAACAGACAATGAAAAAAATTGTCATTAACTTTACCCTGGCTTTCCAGCTTAGTAAAACTAAATAGAAGAAATTAATGGCAATAACCATCACGTACAGAAAGAAAAAGCAATGACAAGATGGCTCCAGGTTTAATCACAAAATGAACTTAATCCTTGTTGATTTTGTTTGTATCTGCTAAAGCAGTGATCTGTATAAATAAGAACTGATAGCATGGTTCTAAATTTACCTTTGAAGAGATGTGGTGATTTAGATCAAATATAAGCAAGCATTAGATCACAGTTGAGTATTACTGAATGGCTACCTAGAAAATATCAGTTATTGTCATAGAACACAAAACAAAGTGAAAGTGGGGAAAAGGGTTCTTAAAGAGAAGTCCTTTTATTATTCCTAGCCTCCAAAGTTCCAAGCTATAGAGCTTTGATATTCCTGGATTCAATTTTAAGTAGTATTAATTTCAAGCATTAAATTTGCAATATGCCAAATGGCAGAGAGTAGGATATGGTAAACAGAAACTGCTTATTTCAAAGGTAGCCATTTCCTTCAAACTTATCCTATCCACTTTTTCCCACCTCCCAACGCAGATTATCTTTTAATCATAAGAATTCACCCTCTACCTCCAAATAAATATATTTTCCCAACTGGATGATACTTTTACAAAATAATATAACAATGCAGCTGGTTGACAAAGAAATTTAAACTATTTGTAAATAGAGTAAAAGGAAAGTTAAGTAAAGAGTAGAAAAAGATACCAAATTGGGGTAATACTGATGTGAATTTAATTTTTAATTTATCAAAGTATCTATTAATGGTCTGAACAGGAGAGCAGAGGAAAAACTGCTAGAGGGAAATGACTTCCTGTGGTTATAAAATGCCAATTGCTTTAGAATGCATGACAGTCTTCGAAATAAAAGAAACATTTGCTGTCTTCACTGAGTTTACAATGTTGAGTACACTTCATGTCATTTTAATGTAAGCACTTATATGAACATCTGCAATAGTTCACATTAGAAAACAGAAAGTTTCCATTAATAAAGACCTAAAAAAATAAATTTTTATCCTCATCAACTCCCTTTCTGGGAATGCAGAATAAAATAATAAGTTTCTCTTTAAAATATTTTTTTTCTACCCATTAAGTTGCTGGAAGAAAAAAAATCAAGACTCAACTAGTGATGGTTTTTTAATTTCCAGTTTTCATCTAATTCTAAGGACACTCCCTTTACAAAATCTTTCAGCTTTATATGCTTTGAGAATCAGGTTTAAAGTTCCAAATAAATAAAATAGCCACACTAGAAGGTGTATTGAAGAATCAAATGATTAGCCACATTTATCTGTTCACATTCACGGATTCTCTAAGAGGGTTGTCAGAGTCCATATAATACTGTTAACATTTAGTCCAAGTTAACACGTGTCATCTGACGTAATGCTTGTGGCTTACAACACTGATGCTATCAACAAAGATCTTGATTTTGGGGAGACAGTAATACAACAAACTCGGGTTAAACTAGCAGAGGTAAGAGGACAGTAAATTCTAACTGTACAATTTAAAATGTCTACTCTTCATCTGCTGCTACCATTCCTCCTCTTCCCACTGATGTTAAATTCAAAGTCTAATTATGAGAGGTGCAAGATGCCAAACACTATTTGTATAAAAAAAATAGGCCTCAAATACTAAAGAAAGAAATTCATAAAATAGGATTACACTTTTTGGATAGTTGCATTTGTTGCTTTCAATTTCTTGATCTTTTCTCTCTTCTGGTCATGGATACATATTTTTTCCTTCTTTTGATCCAGAGAGGTTAATACACAAATTTGTTGTAAGCATTATAAAATGGCATTCCAGTTCAAAGTTGCTTGTGATCATATACTATGCTCCAAAATGTTTTGCAATTCTTCAGTGTAGTTTCCTATCTAATATTTAAGGGATATTTCCCTTAAATTAAGGCTTCCTCAAAGAGAAATCCATAGTATTATGAGGTGATTTTTTTAGCTTCTGAATTAAGCGTTCTCTTTCCAAAATCAAGTAGTCCTGGAGTAACTTTAAGACAACTTCTGTTAATCAGTGTCATGACTAAAGTAGTATCTTACTGGAGGTCCAGGCAAATCTTCATCTCCATCAGAGTCTGGGGCAAATGACACAGTAAGATCCACATATTTCTTTTCAGTTGAGGGTTTCACAAGTTTATGCATTCTAAGAAAAATAAGCAAGGACAAATAATTTGGTAAATTCTATAAAATGAAAGAGTTATTTGCTGACTAATGTTGCCTAGAGAACTTGGACTTGTATCTAGACTTTAAATTCATTTTTAAATTTAATAATCCATCTGCTTTCATATATTCATTTTTCTTTACTGAAAGCTCTAAACTCAAGACACTCACCTACCTAAGAGTGAATCAATTTGGACCATTACTGGTACTGATAAAGAATACAGACCACTTATTAAAAGACAAAAACACCCCAAAATGTAAGTGATGTTTTTAAAAAATGAATTCTCCTCCTATACTCCCTATAAAGTTTGGCAGCATTATAAATTCTTCTCAAGCATTTCTCTGTAAAGAGTAAAAAGCAAGCTAGATTTAAATCTTCAAATGTATAATACAAACATCACAGTAAAACACATTCTTAGGTTTTACCTCTCTCATATCCTATTTACTAAAAAACCACTTAGTTTTTGCTATTGTCACTGCTACTATCTTAAATCAAGTCTTCATCTATATGCCCCCTAGATTAACGCATTAGCTTCAGGACAGCTGACTTGTTTTTCTCCTATCTCCAATCCACTCTGCTGCCAGAATTCTCTTAAAATGTAAATTTGATGTTATTCTCCTGCCTAATAACATTATTTATCATACATCATCTACCTTTGTTATGCCAGGCTCTGAACTATGTAGTCATGTGCTGCTTAACGATGGGGATATGCTCTGAGAAACGCGTCATTAGGCAATTTTGTTGCTGTATGAGCATCACAGTGTGTGCTGATACAAACCTAGACAGTATGGCCTACTACACACCTAGGCTATATGGTACTAATCTTACACTGTCGTACATGCAGTTCATCGTTGACTGAAATGTCGTTATGTGACGCATGACTGTTAATCTACTTAATTCTTAATAATAGCTCTTTCATTTTAGAAAGATATTTTGTTCCATATATAACTTTTCATTCTTTCCACATTCATTCTCACCATCTCATCCTCGAGTCATTCCAAAATACTTGATTTCCCAAATAGATCATGCATGCTCTTTATTATTAGCTGCATGCCTTTGCACAAACTATTGCTTCTTCCTGATATAATCCTTTTTCAAAGGTAGCTCAGATGAAATCTACCCTAAGCTGAAGGTTTGAGTTAGTAATGCCCAGAGTACTCATAAAAATCTTTCTTATAATAATTATTCAATTACATTTTAATTATTCATTAATATGTCACTTTCCCTTAGTAGACTGTGAACTCCTTGAGAGTAACGGCTATTTGATAATGATGATGACAAATATTAACAGGAGTAACATTTATGGAATATGTCTTACGGGCACACATAATCATCCCTCTTTGTGGATTGAAAACTAAGTTTCAAAAAGATTCAGTAAATTAGTGTGGTAAAACAAGTAAGCAGCTGAGCAAGGACGTGAATGCAAGTCTTTCTGAAGCCAAGCTTGTCCAGTCAATTCACAGCTACTCAATAAATCTGCTAAATAAGCAATGTAATAAAATGAGAAATATCATTCACAAACACATCATGCTGGAGGTTTCAAATATTGACCAACTCTATAAAGTATTTCTGTGAATTATTTGTAGCAAATTTTAAGTTCCACTAATTAATACACCTCAGGATGGCAAATTCTGCTCTCATCTAGGTGGCACACAATAAAGGAATTCGAAATACTACTCTTAATTTATCCAAAAGATACTTAGGGATCCTAATGAAAAAACAATATAAGACAAATTAAGGCCTTAGCTAATATAACAGTAATTTTGTTTTTGAAAGTATAGGTAATTAAGCCCAGATAATAATAAAAAACAGTGATTAACCTCATTAATTCATAATCATAGTTAAAGCATCATTATGCAGAGATTTATAAATTCAGAAGACAAGTATTTACTGATTGATGCCTATTATGTGCCAGGCATTGGTCTAGGTGCTTGAAATAGATCATGACTAGATCAAATAAAGATTACTGCCCTTCTGAAGCTTACGGACTAGTGGGGGGACACAGATAATACATAATAAACAGAAACAAAATATATAGCAGCTATAAAACAGTAATAAGTTCTATGAAAGAAACAAAAAATAGAGCAGAGTAAAGGGGATTGGGAGTGCTAGGCTGGAGCAGCTGACAGTTGCAGTAGGATTAAATAGAGCTCAGGGAGGTCTCTTCAGGAAGTACAAAGACAAGAGGTGAGAGTCAACCAGGTCACCATCTCAGAAAGAGTTACAAGCAGAGGGAACAACTAGAGTGAAGATTCCATGCTGGAGCATGACTGGAGTGTTCAAGGAAAAGTAAGGAAGCCAGTATAGCTGGAGTTTTGTGAACAAAGTGAGAGAAGTATGAAAGGAACCCAGAAGGGTAACTGGGAAGCAGATCATTTAAACGTTGTAGACCACTGTAAAGACTGGCTCTTTTTGCTATCCTTCTTCCTTCAGTTCTCTGCTCAGATGCCATTTATCAGGTATTCCCTATGATAGGCAAAGGGAATACCTACGCTACCTCAGTATAACATAACAATTTAACACATCCTTATTCTGCTTTATTTTCTCCATAGCACGCACTACCATCTGACATACTTGCCTAGTTGTTATGCAAACTCCTCAAGTAGGACAGGGACATTGCTTTGCTCACTGCTGTATCCCTAATGCTTACAAAAGTACCTGGCACATAGTAGGCACTCTTTAAAAAGAATCAGTTGAATGAATGAATGAAAATAACAATTTGGCATCTTTCTTTTATACCTCAGTCTCATAAATCAGGACATTATGTATGTGTTTCCACATAAGAGGTAGATCTATTTTTACTTGGTGTATTGACCAATTCAGGTTTCTAAGCCTATTAGCTAAAAAGCTGACTCTGAACTATGATAAATTCACAAGGGTATTGTAGTCCTATGAATCTCCCTTGAGAGGTAAGTCTGTTGAGCTTGGTAGATCCACTGTCTTTATTACTAACAGTAGACGGGAGTAAATCACATATTTTTTCTGAACTTCGATAATCTGTTTAATTTTCCAGTGTGCATCCAGCTTATATTTCAATTCTTGTGAATCTTCTGCATATAATGTTTGATACTTACGTTAACTTCAATCTTTTTGCATGACCAGGCATTACAGGAACATAAAGCATTTTGACGCCCTGTACCACCATTGTTGGCTCAATTCCGTACTTCTCCTAATAGTGAATACCCAAAAGAGAAACAATCAAAACTCCATTCAAATATAAAATGCTGGGTAACAATGTTTTACAACCAGTAAAAAGAGAGCAAACAAACCCCTGCCAAATAATATTTATAAAAACCTCCAATGAAATTATTTGTAAAATCTAACAGACTCAAAGTGACTAATGAACTAAGTAAATAACTGTCTTACTTTGACTGCATTTATGAAATCCAAGAGAGTGAAATCTTCTTTTCCATGTATAGTCCATCTGTCCCAAATTGTAAATGATATTCCATTTCTGTTGTAGAAAAATATTTAGAACAAAAAAGTTTTACTTTTCTTCCCTTTAGTAGTAACAAAAACCCCACAAGTCCATTACATGTGATTTAGCTAGATATTAATGTGGGGTAATAAAGGAAAATACAATTTCTGAAATATTCCATAATCTTATTTCCCCATCATACCACCCAGGTAACCATTTTTATCAGTATCTTTTTGATCCTTCCGGTGTCCCATTATAAACCAGTATGTCTTAGTGAGAAAGTTTTTTCTCTCTTTTTAAACAGCTGCATGGGTTTCACTGCGAGGACATAACAGTCCCCTATTACTGGAAACTTGGGTTGTTTCAATCTTTGGCATGATAAACAATGCCAGAATGAATATTTTGTATGTACATCATTTGAGATGAGTGTAAATGTATCTGCAAATTTGAAATATAGTTATTTCCCTTATATGGGTTATATGAGAGTACTTTCTTACACTCTTGCCAAGATAGGTATTTTCAAATTTTTGACTGTTGTCAATCTGAAAAGTAAAAAATGGAGGTCCAGGGGAATTGTTGTGCTTTGCTACACAGCTTTTGGAATTAGACTAAATTTCATGATCCATTCAGTCAGACACTAGAGTGCTTTCTAATTCATCTAAGTTAGATAAACACAGATGAAACCAAAAGAAAGTACAATGCTAAATAGTATGGCAGATTAAGTGTTCTAAGAGTTCTACGGCTAGTTTAGCCAGAAATGCTTCATGAAGATTGTGTTTTGACCTGGTCTTGAAGTGATGGCAAGGATTTATATATACGTAGAAGAAAAAGGAGAGGTGAAGCTAGTATTTTTCCCCTTTAAAAAATTTTATTTTTTTAAAAATTTTATTTCATTCTCATTATGCAAGAGAAACAGAACTTCATGCATACCTGATTTCAGTTTTTCTTACTTCAGATGTTTCTGTAAACACTATAACTGGAATGGCTAAGTTAAGGAAACAATTTTTGTAAGCTTCAAATGGATAGCCACCAGCTACTTTAATCATCTCCAATGCAACCTAGATAAAAGAAGATGATGATCTGTTTATATAAATAGCTTTATTATTCATAAACTTAATTGCATCTATTTCATTTTCCTAAATTCTTCTCAAGCATTTCTGTGTAAAGAGTAAAAGCAGCTATTGGATTAGAGTAATATAAATTTCTTATAAGTCTCTCCACTTTTAGCATATTTTATACTTTCAAGCTTTCAACCTGTTTTATACATGGTGAACAAAGTTATTCAAGAAAATACACAAATTTGACCATGTAATCTTTCTACTTTGAAAGCAGACACCAGAAATTAAGAAATACAATAGTCTAAAATCATTTAACATAGGGGCAGATAATTACACAGTTTCAAAGAATAACATTAGAGTATAGTATAGTAACTAGGGCCATCCTAAAGATTCTGCATCATTAGGAATGATGAAATTTTAAGGAATCTGAATTACCAAGAGGAATTACATTTTTTTTTTTAGGCAAAGAACAAAAATTCAATATAATCAAAGAGCAAAGATTAGGCCAGTTCATTTTTTTCCAAGAAACATAGAGTACCCGCTTTGTATGGAGGATACAAAGATGATTAAGAGGATTACTGCACGTAAGAAAAATTAGATTCTATCATGACAAAGCTTATTTTATAAGTTAAAATGTTTATATACCTATAAATCTCAAAATGTAGATTACTGTATTTTCAGAAATATCTTGAAATTTTAAATTATAAGATCAATATATCTCTCTCCTTCTCTAAGATCTCTGAGCAACTGGTTGGGGGCAGTATAATGGGGAAGAGAGGAAAGAGGTGATAAAAAAGGATTTTCATTCGAAGAATAATAAACTCACCAAGCCAGAAACTGCAGCAGTGGATGTTGCTATAGCAGGGATAATTTTACCAGCTATCCGCTTTGTTTTGAAACGGTCAGCTGGTTCAATGCTATACATTTTGGCACGAAGATTTGATGCAGCTGTGATGAAATCTATGTGTCCATTACTATCATCATCTTTTTCAAATGAAAGCACTGCCATCTGAAGGTCACCTGATCATAATAACCAGAAAAACAAAGTTTCCTAGTAAGTGGCAAAGGTTTTACTAGGTAAAAAGCAATGTGGGGTTCACTACTATTAAAGATTCCTTTTTGGGTTAGGTTTTTAAATGACTAAAAAGTCTAAGAAAAATCCAGGGAACTGAAGTTACTGAAGGATATGAAAATGATGGCTTTAATAACACTAAATTAGACAAGTTTCTATATTTAAAAAGCCTTTCCAAAAAACAGAAAAATAAGAAAGCCATGTACCATATCTGCTATTAAGTGGTTTATAACAAAATGTCAACACTGGGTATCATTCACAAATTGATTCCATAAATATTACTCTGAAACATTTTGCCTCTGACAACTAAGAATAGGGTCAGCTGGTCAAATAAAAATGTATCTTTTTGAAAGGTTTCTAGATCAGTGATTCCCATAACCATTTGGTAGACCGGTGTAGTTTGATCTGTGATGAAATGAGAAAGTAAGAAACAGTAGTAAGTCTTTTGTAGAACTATAATTATTAAAATAAGATACTGACCTTTTATTTGAAAAGTAAACAGTTGGCTAGTCTAGGCTGTTTTTCCTGAATTTTACTGGTGTGTGTATAAAATCCCAAAAGTCTGGAAATCACTGATTTATGTAATAAAAAGTGATGAGCACTGATTTACGTAATAAAAAACATGAGCTAATAGCTCTGTTTTTAAGGAATTAAAAGTTCAGTTTCCCTATATTTAAGACCATTTAGCAAGGATGTACGTAGGTCAGCTCATATTCCACGTGTGCAATCACAGAGACTAAGGCGCCAAGAAGAAATCTCTCTATGGTATTTTTTATCCTAAAGTGACTTAACTGGGTCAAAGGGTTAGTCTCCACAAGGACTCCATTGCTTTGTTCATTACGCTAGCTGTAAGTTAAAAAGGACTCACACAATACAATTTCAAGGACTAAAACAATCAGAACGAAAACAATGACTTACATTTCAGCCTTTGAGGGTAGGGCAATGATGGAGAAAATTATGAATGCAGTCACAGTTAAAGATGAACAGCAACTTTCATATAATCACGAAATCAACTAATATCATTGTTCGTGTTGTTATCATTTAATCTCACAAGCTTTTGGGTGTAGAGCTTAGTGAAAATAAAAATCCCTTCAGTTCAAAACATTTTTATAAAGACTTCCCCTTACTTGTGGTAGCTTCATTAGATGAAATAGCTTTTTCTAGTTGGAAAATAGCATTCCTCTCATCTTCACTGCTAATAGGAACATGGTCTGGTTTCCTTGCAGTTTCATCTGTTTGAACAACCTTTAAATATATGTAAATATATCCATTAATGTTATCACATCCTATACCTAAGTTTGGTTACTGTATCTGTTTTATCAAATATGTCACAAAGAGAAAATACTTCCTCCATCTAGTTCAATCAGGTTATTAATCATTACGGTCCAATGTATTTTACACCTTTCATTAGTAAGTAATATTATGTTATTTATTTACTTGTTTTCTTTATTATCTATCTCTGCACACTGACATGTAAATTTTATGAGAAAAGGTATCTTTATCATGTTTACTGAAAGAGAGAACCTCAGTGACAACAAACTTGCTTATAGTGAGTGTTAAAAATAGTTACTGAATAGCTTATAAGACTTGAGTTCATATAGGTCTTTTTAAAATTCTGCACTAAAATAATGTTAATATTAACCAACAGTTTATAATTCTGATGAATCTACCTCAAACCAAATTGCACAGCTCTAACTAGTGCAGAGCTGTTTTCTGCCTACAAAGAAACTGAAGAAATTTCATAAAATATATAATATGGGCATCCTTTAAATATTTATTGATTGCTGATAAGAAGTTCTTTCCTAAGGAATACGTCTTCCTTCATACAGATGCGCACTTAGGGCAGTACATACACTTGTGCTGCACACATACACCTGTACATTTATCCTTAAGAAACGACTTACTAGACATTCCACGAGGGCAGTGAAGTTGATATTCTTAAACTTAGAAACTAGTTACATCATCACAAATTAAAATAGTATTTCTTATTAAAAAATGCATCCAACTCATGTTTTTACAGATTAAATATTATTTAAGTATTTAAGAAATATTAAGGAGTCAAGGAAGCAGAAATATTTGCCAGAATGTCTAGCTGATATTTTTGGCTGTGGCATCTGTTAACAAAAAGTGCCAGACCCTGAAGCTTTGGTGTGGGCTGCTTCAGGGAGTAGTGAAAAAGCTTATAATTCATGTTAAAACTAGCTAAATTGCTCAGGATAATTTATTATCTCCAAACTTTGATACAGAAAGCAATTCAGTTTAGAAAACATTGAAGAGCAATAAAGACTAGTAAAGTTATTGACACATGTTTCCTTGGCTTCTGTCTAGCAGTTTTGCCCATTAGAAACATGGGCTAGAAACTTTCTTTATATAGGAATTCTGTTCATACTTTCCGAACTTTCCCTCTTAAAATGCTACAAGTCATGAGAGGAGTGACATCAGCATCATAGCAGAGTGAGCTTTACCAGTAATCACTCCCATCCAACATACAATGAAAAACACATTCATATTTCAAGAGAGGACATCCAAACACAACACAAAAAATGTTGGAGAGACCAATGCATCCATATCACAGAGGGCAGAGAGGCTGGACCCCCTCTTGGAGGAGGTGGGACAGCGTAAGAGAAGACTTCACTCCTTCCACTAAAGACTGTGATCCGGGACCATGAGCGGCCTCTGGGAAGGAAGGAACGGGGGAGGGGATGTTCATTTGCGGGAACATCAAGGATCCCCAAGGGCCCTTGCAGCCCAGAGGAAAGCCTTCTACTGGGGCGAAAGCTTTCACAGGGGATGACCTTATCAAGCAAACACGCCAGGAGAGCAGAAAGCAAGAGCAGAGGGAGAAAACCTTGAGAGCATCCAGGAGAAAGAGCCCCTACCCCCACCTGCACAGTGCAGGCTCCAGAGCCTGGGATCTTGGCTGAAGGCTGAGGGCTCAGAATAAGCAGCTCTTGAACCCCAACCAGTGGCGATAGGTGGTAACTGTGACCAAATAACACCAGGATGCAAAAAAACAGCCATGCCATCTAGCAATATCTAATATTATATTAGATCTCCAGACCAGAGAGAAAATGACAAGTCCAGAAATCAGTCCCGAGGACAGAGAAATATGTAATCTAAAAGACAAAGAATTCAAAATAGCTATCATAAAAGAACTCAACGAGTTAAGAGAGTGTAGAGAAACAATTCAACGAGTTCAGGAGCTACTTCACAAAAGAGGGTGAAACTATAAAGAAGAATCAATCAGAAATATTAGAGATGAAAGACAGTATGGATTCCCTGAATGCTTGAGTGGATGTCATAGAGGAGCATATCAGCATAATTGAAGATAGACATGTTGAAACGCTCCAGAAAGAAGAGAGAGAACTAAGACTAAAAAGAAATGAACAAAGTCTCTCAGAAGTATCTGACTCAATTAAGAAATGCAACATAAGAAGTATAGGCACTCAACAAGGAGAAGAGAAGGAGAATGGAGCAGAAAGCTGGTTCAAAGAAATAATAGCAGAGAACTTCCCAAACCTAGGGAGAGATGAAATCGATGTGGAAGATGAAATATCAGTGTAAAAAGACCCACTGCAAGGCATATAGTAGTGAAACTGGCAAACGTGAATGACAAAGAAAGAATCCTAAGGGCAGTAAGGCAGAAGAAAATAACCTACAAAGGAACTGCTATCATGCTTTCAGCGGATTTCTCTGCAGAAACCTTATAGGCTAGGAAAGACTGGAAGGACATATTCAAATCTCTGAAGGACAAAAACTTTCAGCCAAGAATACTCTGTCCAGCAAAAATATTCTTCAGATATGATGGAGAAATAAAAACTTTCTGAGACAAACATAAGCTAAGGGAGTTCATAGCCACAAGACACCCCACCCCCCTGCCACCACAAGAAATCCTCAAGAAGGCCCTCATACTTGAAAAAAATAAAAGGAGAAAAGGGTTACAAAGCACGGAGTAAGGAGATAAATAGGTAGACAGAATCAGAGCAGGACAGCAATTACTAAAGTATAGCATTAAAGACAAAGGGAAGGAAAACACCAAAACCAAAGATAACCTTGTTATTTAAACCACAAACTCACAACACAACATGGAATAAGATGTGAGAAAAACAACTTAGGAGGGGACAGGAAAGGGACTGAATCAGTTTAGTCTAAGGCAATAAGAAGCCATCAGAAAATGGACTATCTTAACCACAAGATTTTTAAAAGAAATCTCATGGCAACCACTAAACAAAAAAGCAGAACAGAAACACAAATAATAAATAAGGAGAAAACAAAGAAACACAACATAAAAAACTACATAACTCAATTGGTAGACCAAAATACACAGGAGTGAAACAAAGGAAATGCGGGAGAACTGGAAAATGAGTGATGAAACAGAAGCGTTAAGCCCTCATATGTGGATAATCACCCTAAATGTAAATAGATTGAATTCTCCAATAAAAAGACACAGTGGCGAGATGGTTTAAAGAACAAGACCCAACAATACGCTGCCTCCAGGAAAAACATCTCAGCTCAAATGACAAACACAGGCTCAGAGTGAAGGCATGGAAGACGATACTCCAAGCTAATGGCAAACAAAAGAAAGCAGGTGTCGCAATACTTATATCAGACAAAGTAGACTTCAAGATAAGACAGGTAAAGAAAGACAAAGAGGGGTAGTATATAATGATCAAAGGGACACTCCATCAAGAAGAAATAACTTATCAATATCTATGCACCCAACACAGGAGCACCAAAGCACATAAAGCAATTATTAACAAACCTAAAAGAAGATATTAATAGTAACACAATAATAGTAGGGGACCTCAACACTCCACTCACATCAATGGAGAGATCATTCAGACAGAAAAGCAACAAGGAAATGGTGGAATTAAATAAAAAGCTAGACCAGTTGGACTTAATAGACATATATAGAACACTCCATCCAAAAACAGCAGAATACACATTCTTCTCAAGTGTGCATGGAACATTCTCAAGGATAGATCATATGCTGGGAAACAAGGCAAGCCTCAATAAATTTAAGAAAATTGAAATAATAACAAGCATCTTTTCTGATCACAATGCTATGAAGCTACAAATTAATTACAAGAAAAAAGCTGACAGGGATAAAGATGTGGAGACTAAACATGTTTCTAAACAAGCAATGGGTCATTGAAGAAATTAAAGGAGAAATCAAAAAACAACTGGAGACAAATGAAAATGAAAACATACCAACCATACCAACTCATATGGGATGCAGCAAAAGCCGTATTAAGAGGGAAATTCATCACCATACAGGCTCACCTTAACAAATAAGAAAAATCCCAAATAAGCAATCTTAAACTACACCTAACTGAATTAGAAGAAGAACAAAGCCCAAAGTCAGAGGAGGGAGAGAAATAATAAAAATCAGAGGAGAAATAAATGGTATTGAAAGACAAAAGGCAGTAGAAAGGACCAATGAAACAAAGAGCTGTTTCTTTGAGAAGATAAACAAAATTGACAAATCCCTAGCCAGACTTACAAAGAAAAAAAGAGAGAAAGCTCAGATAAACAAAATTAGAAATGAAAGAGGAGAAATAACAATGGATACCACAGAAATACAATGGATTATAAGAGAATATTATGAAAAACTATATACCAATAAAATGGACAATCTAGAGGAAATGGATAAATTCTTAGACTCTTACAACCTCCCAAAGCTGAATCAAGAAGAAATAGATAATCTGAATAGACCAATCACAAGTAAAGAGATTGAAACAGTCATCAAAAGTATCCCAAAGAATAAAAGCCCAAGACCAGACAGCTTCCCTGGGGAATTCTACCAAACTTTCAGAGAGGATTTAATACCTATCCTCCTCAAGCTATTCCAAAAAACTAGGGAAGACTGAACGCTTCCAAACACATTCTACAAGGCCAACATCACTCTGATAACAAAACCTGACAAGGACAACACAAAAAAGGAAAACTACAGGCCAATATCGTTGATGGACATAGTTACAAAAATTCTCATCAAAATATTAGCAACCTGAATACAACAATACAGCAAAAAGATCATACATCATGATCAAGTGGGATTTTTTTACCAGGGACAGGGATGGTTCAACATCCACAAATCAATCAATGTGATACACCACATCAACAAACTGAGGAATAAAAATCACATGATTATCTCAACTGATGCAGAGAAAGCATTTGACAAGATCCAACAGCCATTTATGATAAAAATTCTTAACAAAATGGGGACAGAAGGAAATTATCTCAACATAATAAAGGCCACATATGACAAACTCACAGCCAACATCATACTCAATGGGGTGAAACTGAACACCCTCCCTCTAAGAACAGGAACAAGACAAGGATGCCCACAATTACCACTCTCATTCAACACAGTACTGGAGATTTTGGTCAGACCAATTAGGTAAGAGAGAGGAATAAAAGGAATCCAAAAAGGGAGTGAAGAAGTGAAACTCTTGCTGTTTGCAGATGACATGATCTTATGTATAGAAAACCCTAAAGAATCCATCGGGAAACTATTAGAAATAACTAAAAACCACAGTAAAGTTGCGGGATACAAAATCAACTTACAAAAATCAGTTGCATTTCTGTACTCTAATAACAAACTTACAGAAAGAGAAGTCAAGAATACAATTCCATTTACAATTGCAACAAAACAAATAAAGTACCTAGGAATAAATTTTTTTTTTTTTGAGGAAGATTAGTCCTTAGCTAACTGCTGCCAATCCTCCTCTTTTTGCTGAGGAAGACTGGCCCTGAGTTAACATCTGTGCCCATCTTCCTCTACTTTACATGTGGGACGCCTGGCACAGCATGGCTTGTCAAGTGGTGCCATGTCCGCACCCGGGATCCAAACTGGTGAACTCCGGGCCGCCGAAGCGGAACAAGCGCACTTAACTGCTGCGCCACGGGGCCAGCCCCGGAATAAATTTAACTAAGGCAGTGGAGGACTTATACAAAGAAAACTATGAGACATTACTGAAAGAAATAGATAATGACATAAAGAGATGGAAAGAGATTCCATGCACACGCATTGGAAGAATAAACACAGTTAAAATGCCCATACGACCCCAAACGATCTACAGATTAAATGCAATCCCAGACAGAATTTCAACGACATTCTTCAAGGAAATAGAACAAAGAATCCTAAAATTCATATGGGGCAACCAAAGACCCCGAATTGCTAAAGCAAGACTGAGAAAAAATAAAGCTGGAGGCATCACAATCACTGACTTCAAAATGTAGTACAAAGCCATAGTGATCAAAACGGCACGGTACTGGTACAAAAACAGACACACAGATCAGTGGAACAGAACTGAAAGCACAGAAATAAAACCGCACATATACGGACAGCTAATCTTTGACAAAGGTGCCAAGAACATACAGTGGAGAAAATAAACGGTGTTCAATAAATGGTGTTGGAAAAACTGGACAGCCACACGCAAAAGAATGAAAATAGACCATTATCGCACGCCATACACAAAAATAAACTCAAAATGGATCGAACACTTGAAGATGAGTCTTGAAACCATAAAACTCCTGGAAGATAATATAAGTAGTACACTCTCTGACCTGGAACTTAAAAGGATCTCTCGAAGACCACGTCTACTCAGACAAGGGAAACAAAAGAAAAAATAAACAACTGGGACTTCATCAGACTAAAGAGCATCTGCAAGGCAAAAGAAACTAGGATCAAAACAAAAAGACAACCCATCAATTGGGAGAAAATATTTACAAATCATATATCCGATAAGGGGTTAATCTCCATAATATATAAGGAACTCACACAACTGAACAACAGAAGAACAAATAGCTCGATCAAAAAATGGGCAGAGGATATGAACAGACATTTTTCCAAAGAAGATATACAGATGGCCAATAAATACATGAAAAGATGTTCAACATCACTAATCATCAGGGAAATGGAAATCAAAACTACACTAAGATACCACCTTACGCCTGTTAAAATGGCTATAATCACTAAGACTAAAAATAACAGATGTTGGAGAGGGTGTGGAGAAAAGGGAACCCTGATACACTGCTGTGGGAATGCAAACTTGTGTGGCCACTATGGAAAACAGTATGGAGATTCCTCAAAAAACTAAAAATAGAACTTACCATAGGACCCAGCTAGCCCACTACTGGGTATTTACCCAAACAATTTGAAACCAACAATCCAAAGTAACATATGTACCCTTATGTTCCTTGCAGCACTATACACAATAGCCAAGACATGGAAACAATCCAAGTGCCCATTGACTGATGATTGGATAAAGAAGATGTGGTATACATATACAATAGAATACCACTCAGCCATAAAAAAAGACAAAACCATCCCATTTGCAACAACATGGATGGACCTGGAGGGAATTCCGCTAAGCAAAATAAGCCAGACTGAGAAACACAAACACCAGATGATTTCACTCATATGTGGAATACAAACAAACACATGGACAAAGAAAACAGTTCAGTGGTTACCAGGGGAAGGGGGATGGGGGGTGGGCAAAGGGGTTGAAGGGGAGCACTTATGTGGTGACAGACAAGAAATAATGTACAACTGACATTTCACAATAATGTAAACTTTTATGAACTCAAGTGAAAAAAAAAATTATTGCCCAGACCAAAAAAAAAAAAGCTACAAACCATGAACATTTCATTCAGCAAATCCATGTATCTGTACAAAATCAACTGCCTACAAGTTTTCCTTTCCCCTAAAAGAAAAATGCAGAGTGGAAGACTGCACAGAAGACTGTACACATCACCTCTTTCTTGAATTTTGCAGAGACAGTCATTACTTCACATTTTCCAGTATAGCTACAGGGTAAGGGGAACAGAAGGTTGTTTTATGGATGATTTTTAGAGTGTATACAAAAAGGCAGATAATGAACATGCGAAAAAGAAAAATACTTATTTTATAACTTTCCTATTTAATGTCCTTAAATTGTATGTTCCATGTTTATTAATACTCCCTATGTCTTTCTCCTTCCAACATATTTGCCTGACAAAATCCCAAGCCTTTTACTGAATTTTCCATCTGTTCTACAGTAGCATCCAAGCAGCTGTCTTTTCTCCAGGCACATTAAGTGGATTAATATTAAGTGGATCCTCAGTGCTGTCTGGAAATTGTACTACATCTTCTAATTAAATGACTTTCGCACTCCCCTGAGCAATTATTTCACACTTTCTTTCCTCTGCTCAAATTTCCTTTATCTTCTTCTCCTCACTCTGAACTATTAAGCTTGCTTCTTATTTCAAATAAGAAAATAATCTTTTTTCCTCTCACACTCCAACTCTAATCCCCTTACAAATCCAGCAGGGCTACTGCAAAATATACGCAGAATCCAATCCCTTATCACAACTTCCCTGTTACCAACCACTTCTTTCAAACCGTATCATCTCTTGGCTATAGGTTCCTAAGAGCTTTCCTTGCTTCTTCACTTGTGTCCCATATAAGCATTCTCAACACAACTAGCCAGTCATCCTTTTGGATATGTCAGATTGTATCATCTGCTTAAAATCCTCCACAGGCTTCTTATCTCATAATAAAACACAGAACCCTCATCATAATCCCAACTACGCCTCCAATCTCACCATCTACCACTCTCCTCTTGCATATTATCCTCCAGAAAAATCCTGACCTTGAAACTGTTTCCAGGCTTTTCTGTGCACTTGTTCCTGTTGCCTGCATTGCTCTTTCACCAGAAAACAGTATGGCTCATTCCCTCACTACCTTCAGGCTTCTGCTCAAACGTCTCTTTATCAGAGGCTTTCCCCTTTTATTCCATGTGAAATGACACCAGTTCTGTCACCCTTTATTTCTTTTCCCTGTTTTAATTTTTCTTCTTAGCACTTATATCCACACTGAAGTATTATATAACCACAGTCACTTGCAGCATAACATGATGTGTTGGTCAACGACGGACCACACATACAACTGTGGTCCCATAAGATTAGTACCATCAAGCCTAGCTGTGTAGCAGGCTATATCATCTAGGTTTGTGTAAGTACACTCTATCATGTTTGCATATGGACAAAATCATCTAATGACGCATTTTGTTTTGTTCACTGTGGGATTCTTGAGATTTAGAATGGGGTTTGACAAATAGAAGTTCAATAACTATTTGCTAAATGAATCAATTTCTAAACATACCTTGTTGGAAGGTTTGAATTCCTGAATCTTTACTTCAGAAAGAATATTCAAGAGGGCATCTGCTGATAAGTCCTGTTTTTGTAAAAAGTAATTTTATCAACAAACATATTTTTTAAATTCTGAATTCTAAAGCAAAAAACATCCTATACAAGGGCCTTTAGCATACTAAAATATTTGAATAATTTATCATCTGATTATCTAGAACACATCCACTTGCGACATTTACCTTTCATTTTTATAGAAATGCCACCTATAAATGCTGGGGGAAAGGAGTGGTATGTGTGAAATAGTACTTTCAACCAAGCTGAAATCTTAGTTCCTTCCACAAAATTTTTAAAAAGTAGTTTTAGGACTGGTTGTAAGCATCAGACTGAGTGCCTTGACATCAGGGACTGTCCCTTCATTGTTCTACAAAGTTCCCTGCACAAAGTTATACTGAATAAATACTGACAATAAATAAAACAAACGAGTAAATGGAATTCATACGTTCAGAAGCAGGAAAAAATTGAAAGGGTTCAAGATGAACTCAGATGAATTTAAGGCTATTAGTTCCACATTCTTTACTAAGAAGCTGCTTATGCTTACTGAGACATACTGCTTTTGAGATCATCTATGATACTTACCACAAAATTACCACTCTTTTCACAAAAAGAATACCAGACTGAATGCCACTATTTTTACCAGACATTTACGGTATATCTCACTGTGCATTAACTGCAAAATGGATTAACCTATAACAGGCATTTTTATCTGGATCCCAAATAGCCAGTGTTAATTATGGATCTGGTTCATATTTCCCCATTCAGCCTGCCTAGAAGTACAGCAATTTATTTAGCTCCAATATGTATTTGTAAAGAAAAATTCACTAATGCAAATCTGCCTCTCAAGTAAAACTGTATTAGATCGTTTAGATGTTAGCCAGTAAAGATGTCTAAGAGAATGGGTATGATGATAAGGGTTAAGAAATGTCAATACGGGGTAGCATTTTCAAATTTCCTGAAAAGCATATAAGTTATTATCACAAAATAAGCCAAATAACTCTCAGGAATACTGTAAAAGTGCTACGAAATAGTTCATTGTGGGTGTTGAGTGTGATTAGGATAATTAAAGTTAACAGGTTATAGATGTTTTAAAAATAAAGTAAGACTGCTTTTACAAATATTTGTTTCACTACGTTCAACTTAGAAAAATTTGACTTTCTTCTACTTAGTAATGGTGCAATGGGATTTTAGCTTTTGCTCTGTTCGAACAGGCAAAAATACAACAAAATTAAAAGCTTATATTAAAGAACGATTCTCATAACATATAAACACATTTTGATGATGCAATTATCTGACAAGTCATCTAGTCTAGCCTGGTTTTGTATCATTACTAGGGCTTGAAGAATATCTTACCTCTTCTGTAAACGGAATGCAATAGACTGCAGCATATAATTTTGCAGCATTCAGAAGGAAACTGAAGTGCCTTTGAAATTAAAAAATAAAATGAAGTATGAATGCACAATTTCAAAGATGTTTAATTCATCAGAAATTATAGCTTTTAAAATGTTGAAGAAAAATAATCACAAAATCTTTGCTACAGAATTATTTTTTTAAAAACTTAGGCAATGAAACTCTGCTCTAGACCAAAGCAGTGCAGAAGCTATAAAAGAAAAAACATCAGATATTTATTCTCTCTTTTTTTCTTTTGAGGAAGATTAGCCCTGAAGTAAGATCTCTGCCAGTCTTCCTCTACTTTGTATGTGGGACGCCTCCACAGCATGGCTCATCAGTGGAGCACGTCCACATCCAGGATCCAAACCCGTGAACCCCAGGCCAATGAAGTGGAGTGCATGGAACTTGAACCACTTGGCCACGGGGCTGGCCCCCGATGTTTATTCTCATAACCATTAATATTCAGGTAGTGATCATGACTATTTTGGGGAGAGGAGTGTCCAGAAGTACAAAGATTAGAGTAGTGAAAGGAAATTCATTTTAATTTGTAAGAAAATATTACATATTTAGTTTTAAAAAGTGTACATCAGGTCCAAACTAAGCAAATGAGCTTGTTTAAAAACAAAAAAACGATAAGTTTTACAGGAGAAGCAGCCAGGATAAGGTGACTAGAAGCCTAAAACAAGCACCAGATGAGAAACTAAGCAGAGCTATCTGCTGAAAGGAAGGTTAACACGCTAAGTATTTAATTAAAATAATACGTATAAGTATGTGTGCATGTATATAAATAATCTGTCTATCTAATACAGATAGGGTATACAGGTATAAACTCAAAGATCCACTCTTTTTTTTTCTTCTTCTCCCCACAGCCCCCCACTACATAGTTGTATGTTCTAGTTGTGAGTGCCTCTGGTTGTGCTATGTGGGACACCGCATCAGCATGGCCTGACGAGCAGTAACATGTCTGTGCCCAGGATCCAAACCAGCAAAATCCCAGGCCACCGAAGCGGGGTGCACGAACTTAACCACTTGGCCATGGGGCCGGCCCTGTAGATCAACTGTTTTCAAAATTAATTTGAGATTATTTAGGGAGAGAGCAGTAGTAGTCATTTTCCCTCTAAATAACTAAAGTTTCTTACATACTGGCTTCATTATATAGAAAAACATTTGTTGTCATTTTACTTTTTTATGGATAAAGTCAAAGAGGTGACACTTTGGTTTCATTCTAGAGAAGATAAAGATAATGTTATTTACCATAGGGAGTACACACATTGTGTGGAGACAAGGGTTGTGGCTGGCTTCGTTGGCCAGACTATGTTAACTCTTAGAACAACAGAGATGTAATAATTTATCATTAAAGAACCGTAGATTCTCACCTTGCAATGTAAACTTATACACACTTAAGAAATTTACAATGAAGGATGCATATAAAACTGAGTACAAATACTTACAAAGGTTCATTTAAATCAAATTTTATTGGAGAGGGAGGCCTCTTTGGTGATTGCCAAAATAAACCTAACAAAAAATACAAATATTATTTTCAATGTAGGAAGCCAGTAATAAATTACATTAAACTTTCTTCTCAACACTTGGTTATACTTACTGCCATCTTTTAATTGTGTGTCCAGAGGGAAACAGTGAAGAAGCTGAAGAGCCTAAAGAAAAAATTAATTAAAAAATCACTACTTCACATTATCTGAAGTATAAAGAAAAGATTAAAATGCATAAAAAGAGACACAGTGAAGTCTCCCAGCTACTTTTGTACTCCATCTGTCCATTCTCCTGTTACTGCCCCCTATACCTCAAATAACTTGCATTATTATTATTACTTTTTTCTTCTTCTCTCCAAAGCCCCCTAGCACATAGGTATATATTCCAGTGGTAGATCCTTCCGGTTGGGCTATGTGGGATGCTGCCTCAGCATGGCTTGATGAGCGGTGCTAGGTTCATGCACAGAATCCCAACCGGCGAAACCCTGGGCAGCCAAGCAGAGCGTGTGAACTTAACCACTCAGCCACGGCGCCAGCCCCTGCACTGTTCTTCTTTATTGACACTGAGAGTTTGTTTTTTGGCATTGACAGCAAACACGAGTACAGATTATTTCATCCCTTTTTAAACAAATGGTGGCATATATTATAAATTATTCTGCTCCTTTCAAAGAGCTAATCCTTAAAAATGAAACTAGTAAAAATACATAGTACTTTATATTTTGAAATGATATGATGTTTGAGATTTGCTTCAAACCACCTCGGGGAGAGTATATTGGGTGGAGTTATAGAGGACAAGAAGATTATCTAGGAGTTGATTATTGTTAAACCAGAGAGACAGGTACATGAGGATTACATGGGAGTTCATTATACTATTTTATTTATATTTCTATGACTGAATTTTTCCATAATACAAAAAGGCTTTTTAAAAAAAACCTACAGAAGATAAGGACTAAAAGGAATTCTTTAGATTTTGCAACAAGAGGTCATTGATAATCTTGGTAAGAAAAATTTGAATAGCAATGGGGAAAGAAGACATATTTACCAGAAGAGGAAGTGGCAGCAGTGAATACAGACCACTTGTCCAAGGGGCAGAGTCAAGAAGGAAGTGAAAACCAGGGATAAGTGCAATTAAAAGACTTTTTAAAAAAGATGAACTTACTTTAGATTCCAAGAGGTAAGAGCTTAAAGAGAGGGAGAGACTAAAGAGAGTCCAGGACACATTCTAGCAACTCTAAGTAACTGGAGGTAAGAATATTTAGTGAGCATTTATGGGCCAGGTTCTGTTCTAAATGCTTCACATGTACTAACTTGCTTGACCCTCACCACAGCCCTATGAATTAGGTGTCGATTTATTATCCCCATTTTACAAATGAGGAAATAGACACAAAGTGCAATTATCAGATGGGTAGGGAAAGCAAAATTCCAACAAAATTTGTGACTGAGTATCTCTATCTTCTCAGTCTCTTGCTTTACTCTGAACAACAAATTTCTTCTAGACTATTGATGAAATGTATTCCTTATTCTCTAGATGGAACCCCTATCTAAAAGCCAATTTTGCACACAGAAAGACAAGGATCAGTTAAATGTATAACTAACAACTCAATGGGTGGAGTGCAAATGTATACTTTAATCAGTAACATTCAAGGAGAAATCAGTTGTGCGCCCAGAACTTGTTCTCACCTATCTTACTGTTTACTTCTGAAAAGCTTCCCCAAAGATAAATATTTCACTTTAATGAAATTAACTTGGTAGTAATTAAATGAGCCAAGTCAGACTTTTTCTTAGTGTTTATAATGCATACTTACCTTATGGTTAAAATATTTTTCAAACTTCAATCTTGCTAATTCTATACACTGGGACCAATTTCTAGGTCTTCTGCTCAGTAACTTAATAACTTGAAAACAGCCTTCTAAACTGTGTCCAGTTTGTATCTTCTAGAATGAGAGAAAGAAACAAAACAAAATGAATACAATTCCAGCTAAACACACACACACAAACACACACACACACTCCCAGGAAGTATTAGCCAAAATATGAAGTGCCAGCTCATATGCCTTATGATCTCACTTTTTTCACCATGAAATTCTTGTCTCTGCCTTTCTCCTCTCCCTCTTTCTTTTCTTTCTTGGAAAGGGAACAGGAAAAGATAGCATGTGAAATTTTAACTCTACAGTTTTTCATCTCGTAAGTTACCCTCATGTCTTGCTAGCTATAAGTTATTAGTACTATATATGTACTTACTATAAGAAGTTCTATGAATAATACTTTGTACTAAAAAGTTGGCATTTTTAGCATAGGATTAAAGGAAAAGTAGGAAAACATCTGTGAAGTTCCCCTCATCATGAGAGTAAGTCTGAGAGATTACCATCCACTCATGAAGTTTTCACTAGAACTCAAAGAATTTAACCAGCCATTTTATTATTTGTAGCTCTTCTATCAGGTTGAATCATATGAACTGCTGCTTTGTGGGTCAAACATGGTCAAATATTGGCAATTCCATACAGTTCAACCAAACTAAAAAAAATCATCTGCAACCTGCTAATTTCAAGATTCCTCATGCAGTTACTATGAACAATAAAAATGTTATAAACTTTAAGAAGGTAAAATAAACCGTTTGTAGGCAACTTGAAAATAAGATTACACTGACATAGTGTTAAGTTTGTATTAAAATGTATTGATTTGTACCTGTAAGACTTCTTCGGCAGATGGATAGGTTTGCCAAAATTTGTTAAACAATGAAGGCTTATGGGAAAAGGAACTTTCAAACTGTAAGGGAGAAGAGGAAAAAAAGTTACAAATAGAAGTCTATGTAAAAGTTGGAAATATCTTCTTTTCTACTTCAAAGAAAGGTCCCTTGAAAAAAGGTCTTTATTACCTTATCTCTTGCCCACTGTATAGTATGCTCGATAGCAGCTGGAAAGGATTTGAGAGTACAAAATGGTATTTCCTCTTCTGGGGGATCCCGCTAATTTATAAAATATGACAATAGATAGTTAAGAGAAGTAACCATGATTTTTTTATTGAATTTATTTGAATGTTTTAAGGCCATTAAAAAATAAAATTCATAAATAAAGTAAATCCAACATTTTTTTGTTTTCTGCAAGGAAGATTCGCTCTGAGCTAACATCTGTTGCCAATATGCCTCTTTTTTTGCTTGAGGAAGATTAGCCCTAAGCTAACATCTGTGCCAATCTTCCTCTATTTTGTATGTGAGTCACTGCTACAGCATGGCTTGATAAATGGTGTAGGTCTGTGCCTGGGATTCAAACCTGCGAACCTGGGCCACTTAAGCAGAGCGCACCGGACTTAACCACTAAGCCATGGGGCCAGCCCCAATCCAACACTTTTATATCTTCTTTCTCATAGGCAATAAGAGGAAAAGTTGATTCTAATGACACTTAAGCTATTTGTTAACAGTAATTTAACAACAAACATGAATTCTGTTGTCACTTATCTGTGTACTCATTTGGTACCACGTAGAACTCGTAGCAGATCACCATATATAATTCATGTTTTTCCTCCAAGAATTAAAGTAATATTTAAAACTTTATAAAACTCCCTACTTTGTTCGACAAGTAATTCAAGAATCCCCAATACAGTGCTCAGATATCATGAGTTTCTCCATGGAGAAAACAATTTGAGAGCATGGTTATGTCCCCAGTGGTTTTTTTTGCAGAAAGTTTGTATTAAATGAATGGCAAATGCCTATGTTGTCTCATGTGAAAAAGTACCACTGCAGAAATCCATATTCTATTGCAGGGTACCTTTTGCCTAGGTTTATTGGTTCACCCAATCTTTGCCTCTTTTCACTTAGAAATTTATATTTTAGTTTGTTGATCAATGAAATACTGTGAAATATTTTATAAGCCAAAGAGGGAAGCCACAAGAGTATTAAATTCTGTTTTATGAATATGAAGTCAGAAAACATAGAAGAAAGTTTGGGAAAGACGTAGAATGAGAGAATCAAGTTAACTTTTAGAATTTGACAACATTCTCTACTTTGAAAATCCTCCAATATGACACCCAGAATATCATGATTTTTCTCCATTACTTTCAAATTAAACTTAATTTTGTTTACCATAATGTTTTTAATGTATAAATTTCTGATTTCTTGACAGTAAACAAGAGAATAAGTTTTAGAAAATTTTACTAAATCAAACATATCCATTAAAATAAAGGGATATTGGGGCTGGCCTGGTGGCGCAGCGGTTGGGTTGTGAGTTCCGCTTTGGTGGCCTAGGGTTCACCAGTTCAGATCTCGTGTGTGGACAGGGCACTGCTTGGCATGCCATGCTGTGGTAGGCGTCCCACATATGAAGTAGAGGAGGATGGGCATGGATGTTAGCTCAGGACCAGTATTCCTCAACAAAAAGAGGAGGATTGGCAGCAGTTAGCTCAGGGCTAACCTTCCTCAAAAAAACCCCACAAAAAACAAACAAAAAAAATAATAAAATAAAGGGAGATTTACACTAGTAAAATAATATTCTGTCAATTTTACAACTTGGGTTATCTTTTTTAAATTTCAAAGCCTACAGTTAATTCCTAGGTCAGTGGTTCTCCCTTTGCAGTACTTCAAAATTACCTGTGGGGTTTTCTAAAAAAAGTTATATCTATATCATTTATGCAAAATATATATACACATAGACAGACAGCTTTGTCCTTCCTATGGAGAAACTGATTCTTTAGTAAGATTTTGGGTGGGTCACTTGTTGAAAAGTTGTTAGAAAACTAATCAAGTAGCTCTGAGAAATAAACAGTAAACACACAAATGAGACTCCAGAAAGGCCACGAACAAAATTTTGTTTATTGTGATAACATTGGTTTATAACATTATATAAATTCAGGTGTATGTTGTTATATTTTGATTTGTGTGTAGATTACATCACATTCACCACCCAAAGACTACTTATAATCCATCACCAGACACATGTGCCTAATCACCCCTTCTGCCCTCCTCTCTTCCCTCTTCCCCTCTGGTAACCACCAATCCAATTGCTGTCTCTATGTGATTGATTGTTCTCGTTTTTATCTTCTACTTATGAGTGAGATCATACGATATTTGACTTTCTCCCTCTGACTTATTTCGTTTACATAATACCCTCAAGGGCCATCCATGTTGTCACAAATGGCAGGATGTCATCGCTTCTTAAAGCTAAGGAGTATTCCATTGTGTATATTTACCACATCTTCTTTGTCCATTCATCCCTTGGTGGGCACCTAGGTTGCTGCCAAGTCTCGGCTATTATGAATAATGCTGCAGTGAACGTAGGGGTACACGTATCTTTATGCATTTGTGTTTTCACATTCTTTGGATAAATACCCATCAGTGGAATAGCTGGATCCTATGATAGTTCCATTCTTAATTTTTTGAGCAATATTCATACTGTTTTCCTTAGTGACTGCACCAGTTCCCACTCCTACCAGCAGGGTATGAGAGTTCCCTTCTCTCCAACACTTGTTGTTTCCTGTCTTGTTAATTATAGCCACTCTGATGGGAGTGAGGTGATATCTCATTGTAGTTTTGATTTGCATTTCCCTGATAGTTAATGATGTTGAACATCCTTTCATATGCCTGTTGGCCATCTTTGGAGGAATGGCTGTTCAGATCTTTTGCCCATTTTTTAATTGGGTTGTTTTTTTGTTCTCGAAGACGTATGAGTTCTTTATATATTTCGGATATTAACCCCTTATCAGATATATGGTTTGCAAATATCTTCTCCCAATTTTAGGTTGTCTTTTTGTTTTGTTGGTGGTCTCCTTTCCTGTGCAGAAGCTTTTTAGTTTGATGTAGTCCCATTTACTTTTTCTATTGTTTCCCTTGCCCGGTCAGAAAATATGCTGCTAAGACCGATGTCAAAGTGACTTCTGCCTATATTTTATTCTAGAAGTTTCATGGTTTCAGGTCTCACATTCAAGTCTTTAATCCATTTTGAGTTAATTTTTGTGTATGGTGTAAGATAATGGTCTACTTTCATTCTTTCGCATGTGGCTGTCCAGTTTTCCCAACACCATTTATTGAAGAGATTTTACTTTCTCCATTCTATGTTCTTGGCTCCCTTGTCAAAAATTAGCTGTCCACAGATGTGTGGGTTTATTTCTGAGCTCTCGATTCTGTTCCATTGATCTGTGTGTCCGTTTTTGTGCCAGTACCATTCTGTTTTAGTTATTATAGTTCTGTAGTATATTTTGAAATCAGAGAGTATGATAACTTCAGCTTTATTCTTTTTTTCTCAGGATTCCTTTGAGTATTCAAGGTCTTTTGTTGTTCCACATAAATTTTAGGATTCTTTCTTCTGTTTCTGTGAAAAATGTTGTTGGAACTTTGACAGGGATTCCATTGAAATCTGTAGATTGCTTTAGAAAGTATGGACACTTTAACTATGTTAATTCTTCCAATTCAAGAGCATGGAGTAGCTTCCCATTTCTTTGTGTCTTCTTCAATTTCTTTCAACAATGTTTTATAGTTTTCAGTGTACAGATCTTTCACCTTTTGGTTAAGTTTATTCCTAGGCATTTTGTTCTTTTTATTACAACTGTGAATGGGATTGTACTTATAATTTCTCTTTCTGCTATTTTGTTGTTAGTGTAGAGAAACACAACTGATTTTTGCATGTTGATTTTGCATCCTGCAACTTTACCATACTCACTTGTTATTTCCAAAAGTTTCATGGTGGATTCTTTAGGGTTTTCCATATATAAAATGATGTCATCTGCAAACAGTGAGTTTCACTTCTTCCTTTCCGATTTGGATCCCTTTTATTTCTTTTTCTTGCTTGATTGCTCTGGCTAAGACTTCCAACACTCTGTTTTAGAGTGGTGAAAGTGGACATCTTTGGTTCCTGTTCTTAGAGGGACAGCTTTCAGTATTTCGCCATTGAGTATGATATTAGCTGTGGGTCTGTCATATAGGGCCTTTATTATGTTGAGATACTTTCCTTCTATACACATTTTATTCAGTTCTTCTCATAAAGGGATGTTGTATCTTGTCAAACACGTTCCCTGAATCTACTGAGATGATTATGTGATTTTTATTCTTCATTTTGTTAATGTGGTGTATCATGTTGATTGATTTGCAGGTGCTGAACAAACCCTACATCCCTAGAATAAATCCCACTTGATCTTGGTGTATGATCTTTTTAATGTATCGTTGTATTCAATCTGCTAGTATTTTGTTGAGGATTTTTGCATCAATGTTCATCAGTGATACTGGCCTGTAATTTTCTTTTTTTGCATTGTCCTTGTCTGGTTTTGGTATCAGGATAATGTTGGCTTCAAAGTATGACTTAGGAAGCTTCCCCTCCTCTTCAATTTTTTGGAGGAGTTTGAGAAGGAGAGGTACTAAGTCTTCTTTGAATGTTTGGTAGAATTCACCAGGGAGGTCATCTGGTCCTAGACTCATTTTTTGGGAAGTTTTTGATCACTGTTTCGATCTCCTTACTGGTGATTGGTCTATTCAAATTCTCTATTTCTTCCTGATTCAGTTTCGGAAGCTCATATAATTCTAAGAATTTATCCATTTCTTCTAGATTATCCTATTTGTTGACATATAGCTTTTCGTAGTATTGTCTTACAATTTTTTGTATCTGAAGTGTCCATTGTAATTTGTCCTCTTTCATTTCTGATTTTATTTATTTGAGCCTTCTTTTTCCCTTGGTGAATCTAGCTAAAGGTCTGTCAATTTTACTTATCTTTTCAAAGAACCAGCTCTTGGTCTCATTGATTTTCTTCTATTTTTTTTAGTCGCTATTTCATTTATTTCTGCTCTGATTTTTATTATTTCCTTCCTTTTACTGATTTTGGGCTTTGTTCTTCTTTTTTCAGTTCCTTTAGGAGCACTGTCAGATTTTTTATTTGAGATTTTTCTTGTTTGTTGAGGTAGGCCTGTATTACTATAAACTTCTCTCTTAGAACTGCTTTTGCTGTATACCATAAATTTTGGCATGTTGTATTTTCATTTGTCTCCAGGTATTTTTTGATTTCCCCAGTCACTGTTCAGTAGTATTTTGTTTAATCTCCATACATTTGTGACTTTTCTAATTTTCTTCCTGTCATTGATTTCTAGTTTCATACCTTTGTGGTCAGAAAAGATGCTTGGTATTATTTAAATTTTCTTAAATTTATTGAGATTTGTTTTGTAGCCTAATAAGTGATCAATCCTGCAGAATGTTAAATGTGCACTTGAAAAGAATGTGTATTCTGTGGTTTTTGGATGGAATGTCTACTAAGTCCATTTGGTATAATGTGTTGTTTAAGGTCAATGTTTCCTTATTGATCTTCTATTTGTATGATCTATCCATTGGTGTAAGTGGAGTGTTAAAGTTCCCTACTATTATTGTGTTACTCTTTATTTCTCCTTTTATGTCTGTTAATAATTGCTTTACATATTCAGGTGCTCCTATGTTGGGTACATAAGAAACAAAATTTTGATGATTAAAAAAATAAGTTCAGCTATATTTTTAAAACCGTACATGCACATATGTATGGACATCATCAACAGATCAAAAACAGAAGGATTAGGGAAGCTGAATCAAATTTGTTGACTGATGAAGACAAACAATTGTGAGATATTAAGAAGAGAGATATTTACTTCAAAAAATTGGTTCACTTACATGACTATTATAGGATTCAGTCAAATGAGGTACAATAACTTCAGTGTGTCCCTTAGTGCCCATTGTTCCAGAATCTAACAGGGGCCGTAGATTTGCTAAGCAACGGCTATTTGAAAAGATAACAGGTAAGAAAAACATAAAAGTGAGCAATAACAACGTAAGCATACGACATCCTCCCACCTTCTATTAATTTCACACACGGATCACTCCTTGAATGTAATATTTTAGGAAAGAGACACATTTCCACTAACTGACCGATTCCTCATTTCTGTTCCCTATCCCCCCAAAATTTTATTGCTCAACCTAATAATGTTTGTGTCCACCTTCTACTACTAGTACCAAATTTTGGACTTCAACTTGTTTTCCGCTAGGTTAACTCTTAACTGTGTCACCCTTTCTTCTCTTGCTTTCTATTTCTTCTTTGGTTATTTTCTGACTATAAGTTCTATCCCACTGTATCTTCTTAATGTTATCTTTATCCCCCAAGATATACCCTTCTTCCTCAATTTACAACTCTTGTACTTTCTACATGTGTTAATTTCTTAAAGTGTTTTTTATTACCTTCTGCCAAAGATTACAAACTTTTCACTACACTCTTAACTGGTAAATTTCCCTCTGTTAATATGCTCTAGCAGTCTAACATTAAAGAATCATATAAAGATGTAAGAAAGATTATGTAAGGTATACACATTATAGTCATTCATTCATCTACTTATTTAACAAGTATTTACTGAATGACATCATGTGTTGGGCACTGAGGATACAGTGATGGGAAAAATAAATGGTCCCTATATAAATGATTTAGTGAGGAAATAAACATCAAATAAATATGTAGATCAATAAAAATAAGCGCTATGAAGGAAAAAGTATAGAGTGCTATGAAAGATTACCATAAAAGATTCTAATTCACAATTTGGGGGTTAAAGACAGTCTCTTTGAAGATACACATTTAGGCTGAAACTAAAAGCATGAGGAAAAAAATTAAAATAGGTGAGAGTAAGTAGGCAGATTTGGGGCCAAAAGTTTTTAAACAAGATAAACATAATTTCCTGAAGCTGAAGGAGAGTACGTGCAAGTCCCTGAGGTAAAAAAATGCTGGATGCCCTATAAGAACTGAACGAAGGAGTAAATGTAGCTGGAAGAAAGGAAGCCAGAGAGGAATAGGTAAATTCTAATCTGGAGTGGTGGACATGAGGCAAATACTCTATGCAAAACATTTAGGCTATGTTAAAGATTTTGAATTTTATTATGGGGTATAATGAAAATCATTAAAGGGTTTGGGTTTGAGAAGTACTACAACAGGAACATAAAGAATAGTCAGAAAATTTGATAACTTTTCAACAGGTTTGAGAGAAGTGAAAACAAGACATTTCTTCATGAACCTGAAATTTAAGAACATACCTGTCAACATATCTCCTGGCTTCCACATTATCTAATGCTGTAATAATGATATCTTGTCTAGTATAGAACTCATCACTGTAAATAGCCTCAGTGGCTGGGCACACTTTGTTCAAGTGTGCATCTATTTTTAATTGAGGATTTATTTTCAGGGTTGCATCAGCAGCAGTATAGCTTTTAGGTTTCTAAACAAATAACAAATAGAAGAAATAAGCGTTAAAGATAGGCTGTGATTGAACTTACACATTCTTATCCTCTGTAATGTATGTATGAGGTGAGAATAATGAGACTAATTTTCATTTTTAGTTTGTGGAAATTATATTCATTGTAGTCGCATTACATTTAGTAATGCATATTAGTCTGAATAATTTATACATTATCAGTAAAACAGCCTCTATTTTATAGATAAGTGCTTTAAAGCTCTTAAAATATTAGTTCAAAGTCCAATTAAAAGTACATTTTTGGCGGCCAGCCTCGTGGCCAAGTGGTTAAGTTTACGTGCTCCACTTTGGCGGCCCACGGTTTCGCTGGTTCGGATCCTGGGCACGGACATGGCATTGCTCATCAGGCCACGATGAAGCAGCATCCCACATGCCACAACTAGAAGGACCCACAACTAAAATATACAACTATATACTGGGGGGATTTGGGGAGAAAAAAAGCAGAAAAAAAAATAAAATAAAAAATAAAAAAATAAAAGTACATCTTTTTGCTAGAAATGAGGGTTGAAATGTATAAGTGCCTACAAAAAAAAAGAGAACACATTCAGTGAAAATATTGGAAATCCAAACTCCGCAGAAAATGAGTTCTCACAGGTATGGGAATCTAACAATTTGGTACCAAAATCTTTTAAAAAATATTACAATTACTGGATGAGAATATTTAAAAAATTATTATATATGTTTCAGCTTTATAAAAAAGGGTACCCTAAATATAATGCATTCTTTCTTTTCTTAAAGATTTAGTGATCATTATTAAGCCATTAGTGTTATCAAAGTGCATTCGGGAATACTGGCTCTGACACTAAATATCTACAGGCAAATTCTGTTTGAATTCAAGCATCTAGTTTTTCTGTCTCTTCTCAAATTTAGGCTGACATTTTTACTTCTCACTGTTGTTAGCGTACATACAAAGCAGAAACTTTATTAGAACTTAATAAAATAAGAATTAACAGGCCTTAATAGTTATTCTATAAATAAAATGCACAAAGTTAAGTGAATGAATTTTGTGACACATATTTTAATTCATGAGAGACCCTGTTACTTAGTTCTTTATACTGGATAGGTCAGGCAATTAGGTTACCTATGCCACCTAATCTAGTTACTTTTCTCTTCATGACATTCTTAAGCTTAGTTTATTTAGATTATCAATGAGTTGTTGAAAAACAAAGTGAAAAAACACTTCTAAAGTAAAAGCAATTTTGTTTGACTAACTAAACTGCTTCTTTTCCTGACAAATATCTTGATCTCCATAAAAAAGATTGAAACAAGCACTGTTTTACAGTAAAAAGGAATGTTAAATAGTCAAAAAAGATCAAAGAGCATAAAATTCTAAGTGCCAAATGTTACCCGTTTTGTACTAAAGGCCAAAAAACCCCCAAAAAGTGCCAAATTTGTGATCTATTAAAATTTCAAATTTGGAAACCTGTTTCTATGTCTATCCTTAGTTTCTAAAATTAAATATGCAGACACATTGTGGTGATTACAAAATGAAAAAATACTGACCATAATTCACAACTCAGATTTTAATATGCAAAATCAATGCAAATACCAATTTTTACATTACAAAATAATTTATATTTTTCCCTATTTTCATTCCCATTCTTTAATAATTGAGAGATTCTAATAACATAAAGACCATAGTATGCTTGTTTAAGCACCATTTTCTATTTATAAAAAAGAAAACTCTCTTTTTTGTATAACACAATAGATGATTTAAATTTGAAACAGAATAGCAACATACCTGTATGTGATGAGGACGAAATAAGAACTGTCTATTCAAGTTGGACTTTTCTATCAAGTCAGGATCTGTAACTGTAATCTAATATCAAGAAAAGAAAATGGCTGAAATTGCATAACGTGCCTTTAAATCTATTTTGCTTTTCTCAAAATGACTAAACTCCCACAAGTTATTCTACATTATTTTGGCTGGTAAAGGTTGTAAGAATATAAATATTCCAAAATGGTTACCAATACTGCTCTTTTTATACTTATACTTAATTATAATGTTTAGCGTAAGAACATGAAACCAATTGCAATTCCTGTTCGAAACTTTTTCTAATTCTAACAAAACAGAGGCTAAAATGTCACTATCACATTTCATAAACATGTAATGAGGTACACATAGATGAGCTAGCTCTTCTTTTTTAAATCTATATTTCTTCCCATTCTCAACTAATTTGGAAAAAAGGCTTGCATGTTTCAATTTGAAAGGAACTTTTGCTAAGGCAGAAGCCTAGAACTATAGTGCAGGCAGGCTGCCTGTTTTTGTAAATAAAGTTTTATTGGAACATTGTCACAGTGTTTAAGTATTGTCTATGGCTGTTTTCATGCTAAAATGGCAGAGCTGAGTAGTTGTGACAAGAGAATTATGGTCTGTAAGCCTAAAATAGCTGCAATCTCGTCCTTTGAGGAAAAGTTTACAGATCCTCATTTTCAAGGATGCAAGATGAAAAGAAACAGATCCAAGATAATGTGAAAAGTATTCATAATGCATTTGTCACTTAAGCTAGTATTTACAAACAAGATCTGACTAAGAGTAGTACTTCCCAGTGTGCTCCAGTTGTTAGATTTTGATTGGTGGTCAAAGACACATTCACCTTCTTTTAGCTGGCATTTCCCTGATTTATTTTGTTTTCAACATTTCTACGTAATTATGTGTTAGAGGGTGTCTCTTTTAAATCGAAAAAAAAAAAAAGCCAAACAGAAAATGTCTTCTAACAAAAAGCTTAATCAATATATAATCACTGTGATTACTAATATAAGACTTTTTTTCCATACCTCCCAAACCAACGTTTCATCATCTCCTTTTTTTTGGTTTTCTACTGGATTGATCAAGTTTTCTTGATTCCAATCCCCTCTCCTCTCCAAAAGTGAACTAGTTTGGAAGTTAGACATCTATTTTTATGTGGTTATATTCAAAACTTTAACATGTAAATGTGACCTAAGATCTAATTTAAATCTCTATCTTCCTCCTCAACAATTAGAGGATATTTGAATTCTCCCTTCTACTTTCCATGATATCAGTGAACATTTTACTTATTTTTAACCATCACACTCCCCAGACAATATTTTAATTAAAGGTATCAAAAGTCAATGCTTATTTAAATGTTGAAAAAATCCTCCACTTAGACTCTTTCTCGTATTGCACACATTATCTAATAGTTCTTTCAGTTAGAATCAAGAAGTGGGTAATCTTTCATCATTTTACTTGTAAGACATCTTTACTTCTCTTTAAAGATAATTTAAATGAGTACAGAAATCTAGGTTGACAGTAACTTGCTTTTGCACTATGAAGATATGCTTCCCTATCTTCAGGTGTGCATTTCTTGCTGATGAGAAGTCTACTAAGTAATCTCTCTTTTTATCTTTGCCTTTGATTTACTTGGGACTAGTTTACCTTTTCAATCTGAACACATTTATCCCTTCAACTCTGGAAACTTTTGTCCTTATCCTTGGAGTGTATTGCCTCTTCTTATCTTTATTCTCTTTAGAAATTCTACTACACTTATGTTGAACCATTCAAATGCATCCTTTCATTAAAAAAAGATATTTTTCCACACAACATTCTAGGTAGCTATATTTATCTTCTTTCCACCAATTCTCACATTAGCTATATCTGAATTTTAAGTTTACTGACTATACAGAAATCCTTACTTCACTTTTTGTAAAAATTTCAGTGCCTTTTCCACTTCATATTTCTACTCCTCTTTCTATACCTTTGGTCATTTTTTTTTTTGAGGAAGAGTGGCCTTGAGCTAACTGCTGCCAATCCTCCTCTTTGTGCTGAGGAAGACCAGCCCTGAGCTAACATCCATGCCCATCTTCCTCTACTTTTTTTTTTATATATATGGGACGCCTACCTCAGCATGGCTTTTGCCAAGCAGTGCCATGTCCACACCTGGGATCCAAACTGGTGAACCCTGGGCCACTGAGAAGCAGAACGTGCAAACTTAACCGCTGCACCACCAGGTTGGCCCCCCTGTGCTCATTTTTAACATTATTTTAAAGCTTGTTTGCTCTGTTATCTGTCGTACTCCTATTATTTATAGTTTTCAGTGGCCTAATTATTCTATTGTTATTCTATTGTCTTCTTCCAGGTGGTACTTTTTTCTAGTGGACTGTCATTTTTAATTGTGAATTGTCTTGAATGGATGTTGATTTTTCTGCACAGTCCTGCATACTCTGGGGATGTAAGTATCAGCAATGAGGCAGTTTTGCATTTGTTTTAGTTAGAGCTCTGGAGGTTTCAATTATCCTAAATCTGTTATATTCATTTCTCTGTGTGAATTCTTTGTATGATGTAATTTAGGACCCCATACACCAGTGTGGTACATGCTCTGAGTTTCAATTTCTCATGAGTGACTTCCCTTCTATTTAAATTTTTGGACATATATTCAAGATAGAAACACTTGTGATTCACCACAGCTTTTAGCTCAGGAATTAATTTCTCTCTCGGTTCCCAGAACCTGGGGATTTCTCTTTCATTCTTTCCAGTTGGTTTGGCTACATATGTAAAAACTTAAGAAAACAATGTATACAGAACATCTATGTCTTTGTATTAGCAGAGGTATCTGTTTACCTTTTCTTGCCTTGTTTTGTTACCTGAAGTCAGTAGGTTTGTTCACTATAGTTCTATTCCTGACCTTTATATGTTGATATCTACCATAAATTTCTAAGGAGTTAAAGTACAGTCATGTGCTTCATGACGTCTTGGTCAACAACAGACTGCATCTACGATGGTGGTGCCATAAGATTAGTACCATATAGCCTAGGTTGTAGTAGGCTATATCATTCAGGTCTGTGTAAGGCACACACTATGATGTTCACACAACAACAAAATCTCCTAATGATGCATTTCTTAGAACGTGTCCCCATTGTTAAGTAAGGCATGACTGTATTCAGGTGATTCTCAAACTTAGGTTACCAAGGATTTTTTTTCAGAACTATCTTTTAAAAACCAACATAACAGTGCTTTGTGGAACACAATTCAGGAAATGCTGGCCAGGAATAATATAAATGTAGAGCATCTGCCTGTAACTGATAGTAACGAATACCCTTTTTAAATGGAATAATAAGCCAAGTTTAATAAACTATAAAATGTGAACTGTTGCATAAACTTTAGTCATTTAATTACTCACTGTTAGTTACCACGATAAATCACTACTCTGGGAAGCTAATTTATATCTCAAAGGCAAAACAGCACCAGTGAAATATATTTTTATTTAAACACATGACATGGCTTCCCAATTAACTCACATTTATAGTCTAAAGAACATGAACTGTATACCAAAGTTTATAGTATTCCCACTTCTTTTGATAATCACCAGTTGTGACTATATAGCACTCTGCAACTTTTTAATGTTAGCTTCTCCCATCTTTAAGATTTATTTAAATAATTAGTATTATCTAATTGAATTAATAACATTAACATGGTTTATAGTTTACAAAGCCCTTTCATGTTTGATCCACAAAATTACGTTATGAGACAGGTAGTAGAGATACCAGTTTCACAGTGTTAGAGAAGAAAATGGGGAGCACAGAATTAAAGTAAGTTGTCACAAGATCACATAACTTGAAAAGTGGTCAGAGTAGAATCAGAGTTCTCCAATTTTTAGCTTAATATCTATTCTCAAAAATCTGTGTTTCAGAACTACGCAGGTAAATACAGTTAAAAAATGGGCAGCAACAGAAATATAAACTTTTAACTCTCAATGATTTATATCTTACCATTCCCTTCTCTTTGCTTGTGCCAACACCAAGTAAAGCAAAATTTTTTAACATTTCACAGCCTATGGCTCCACATCCTACCTATGAAGGAGAAAAATGATATATCAGATGAAATAAAATTAGAACTTCTACTAAAGAGCAATTTTATCTTAACTTTCTTCAAATGCTGTTATAATAAATACATTTTAAAATAATTTGAACACTGTAACTCATTTTACTTTAAAACGTTTAACTGATTTATGATGCCATTATAAGTGTGTTAAAGAAAAAAAAAATGTATAAACCAAATAAGGAAAAGCATAATATTGACAATTCCTTTAAACAGAACACATTTTTTGTGTGTGTGTGAGGAAGATTGGCCCTGAGCTAACATCTGTTGCCAGTCTTCCTCTCTTTTGTATGTGGCTTGCTGCCACAGCATGGTTTGACGAGCGGTGTGTAGGTCTGCACCTGGGATCTGAACCCGGGCAGCCAAAGCGGAGCATGGAAATTTAACCACTATGCCACTGGGCCAGCCCCTAAACAGAAGACATTTTAAAATTCCAAACAAAAGCCAAACATTGAGCTCATTTTTTATATAAGATAGAAACAAACTGCACAAAACATCAGTGTAACATTGTAATGAAAAAGATTCCTTGTTTATAGACAATTTGCAAAACTCATTTGATGGATATAACTATTCTAAGACTTTCCTATTATCAGTTTTAAGTATCAATTTAAGTAAAAACTGATAACAGATTTCCCATGCACATAAAAGGTTAGCAATTGCTGATGATTTTCAAAACATTATTTTAAAAATGATTACTAAAATCAGCAGTATTTTCATGACTGATTACAATAATGAAAAAGAAATAAACGGCAGGAACATAAGGAGTCTTATGTTATTGGGAAGAGCTTCCCTACCAATGCACTAAGATATTTAAGAAAGCCAAATCCACCTACATATTTCTTCATTTGGTAAGAAAAAAATAAATTTTTAGTATATTTCTAGAAAATCATTTAATGTTCTCAAAACTATTACACTCATATTTTAATTTTAAATGTATTAATTCTTCAGACTAGGGGTTGGCAATTTTTTCTGTAAAAGGCTAGACAGTAAATATTTTCAGTTTTGTGGGCCATACAGTCTCTGTCACAACTAATCAACACCACTATTACAGCATGAAAGAAGCCATAGAGAATACATAAATAAATGGGCTTGGCAGTGTTTCAATGAAACTTTATTTACAAAAACAGGCAACAGGATGGATCTAGCCTGCAGGCCATAGTTTACAAACTCCTGTTTTAAACATTTACTGAATGTCTACTGGGTTAGGAACTGTACTTATTTAGACTTAAGTTTGTTTTAATAAATTGACTTGATGATAGATAACAGCAGGTTGAATGCAGTATTTATTCTCATCATTATTCATACTTACTAAAAAGATATTCAGGTTTTGTAGCTTCTGACACAAAGTGTCTCCAATGCAGGCTCTTAAGGCATCATATCTATCTCCTCTGAAGAAAATAACACACACCAAGACAACAGAAAGGCATAAAAAATGTTATTAAGATTAGATTCAGTATTGTTAATACCAATCTAATGTTGTACTTAAATAGAATACTCTTTAAGTGTTTCCCCCAACCTAACAGATAAACTATCTTGTTTGATTTTTGTTTTTTTTGAGGAACATTAGCCCTGAGCTAACATCCGTTGCCAATCCTCCTCTTTTTGCTGAGGAAGACCGGCCCTGAGCTAACATCCGTGCCCATCTTCCTCTACGTTATATGTGGGATGCCTACCACAGCATCGCGTGCCAAGTGGTGTCATGTCTGCACCCAGGATCTGAACCTCGAACCCCTGGGCCACTGAATTGGCACATGTGAACTTAACCGCTGTGCGACTGGGCTGGCCTCTAAACTATCTTATTTGAAAGAGAAGAGACTCCATAAAGAAATCAGTTTTTCCTTTTTCCATTTGACTTATTATCCTAAGTCCAAATGACTTAAGTAAAGGTGACTTCAGTTTATCTAGAAAAAACAATTTTCTAAGGCAGGGATTTTCAATAAAGGTTCTTAGAGAAGTCTACGGATGGGCTTTGGAGCTGTTAACTCACTTAAATTGAAGGCAGAACTTTGGGTTATGTGTATTTTGGGAAGAATGAACGCATAAGCTTTTATCAGATTCTCAAAGAGATTTGTGACCCAAAAAGGTGAAGAATGACTCATATATTTTATAGCAATTGTTTTCATCTAACATCAGAATGGTATTTTGAATGCTAACCATCCTCATGATACACATTTAAAATTTTACATTTGTTATTTATAAAGTGGTAGAGAGAGGGCATTATTAAGACAACCTCTAAGTAGAGAAGAAATAATTCTAGAAGTAAATGAGTTAGAAAAGATTATCTAAAACAAATGCATGTTTAGACAAAAACTCTTTTAATCTAGTTGTGTCTTATAAACATACAACAAAGAAAAAAGCAACAGAAATTTCAGTATTACCGTGGGAGAAATTCTTTTCGTTCAGGTTTGTCTAGGGGTTCAACAATATCTTCTGCTTCAATGTATAACTTAAAAATAGAAGGTAAAAATACAACTTAGTATGTATAAAATTTAAATTGCTAGAAAAAGTAGTTCATCTGTAGTTATTTAATAATCATTAAGGAAAAACAATGATAAGAATGTCAATTCAGAGTAAAATCATAGATTAAAAAATATAACTTTTTAATACAATATATACTATATTCTTTCATTAAAAAATGTTTAAAACCAAAGGAATTGTTAAGAGATACAATTTGAGTTATGTCACTTAGCCATCTTAAAGATGATATATTCTAATTTTAATAATCAAAAGGAAATTTCACCTCCAAATATATTTTTTATAACTATGTTAAAAACCCTGGAGGCTCTATTCAATTTCAGCTACCTGTGAATAAGTAATTTGATTACTTATTGATAAGGAAGTACATAGTCTGTATTTCTTTTCCAGCTTGCGTGTATACTATGTCATTTACAATTACATATACTGCCAAGGAGATGATCTAGGAAGCCACAACTTTAGCATTTTGAAAAATACCAAACAGAATTAGTTTAAAGTTAATGAAAAAAAGAACTGAGTCTCACTCTCATTTTCATTTAAGTAACTTAGGTGGCTAAACTTCAACATGTCCAAATGGTTATTAATTATAACAACATAGACTCTACATTAATAACATAATTAAGTTATATTTCCCATGTTATTAAGTTGTATCTAAGCCAGACACTTACAACTGAACTTGTACTCTGTATTAAAATAAACTAAATAATTCAGCAGCAAAACAGCATTATGTGGGTACTTTTTAAAATGTAAAAAAAAAAACGTTATTTTAAAATGTTTAAAGTGTTTCAAAAGAGAAAGAACCTGAAGAGTGTCCTTTGATACCCTCTGCCAATTATTCCTTCTGGTAACAGAAATGAAAGTTTTTATTCTATCTTGTGATGTTTATAGAGTTCTCAAACATACACCATCTCTATGCTTTTTACCTTTAGAAGGTCATATCTAGGAAGGGAATCTGAAGATTCATGATGACAAATGATTTTATGGAGCAGTTCAAGAGTCCTGAGAGCCCATCAATGTTAAGCTAATAGACTCAGAAACTAAGTATGAAGATAGAAAATTAATTCCCTCACTTTCACAAATAAAAAAACTACATCCTAGAATGAAACTCTGGGTTATATCTGAATAGCCTCAACAAGTGATCTTGTTTCAGTTGCAATTACAGAAGTAAGTTTTGGTGGCATATTGCATCTCTCTCAGGCATCAAAAAATATTTTAAGGTTGCTTTTATGAAATATTAATCATATATTATGATTCATAACAGACATTCATTGTATGGATGGATAATTCAAACTCAAACATAAAAAATTATTAAAATACAGAACTAACCCACTGGCACAAAGGAGAAAACTTTCCTGTCACAGCTTTCAATACTTCCTGGCTGGCAATACCTCCCACTACTGCAGCAAGTGGGGCTAAAAAGCCTTGAGCAGTCCAAGAAAGCCAACGCACAATGTCAACGTTTACTTCAGGCTGAAACAGAAGCCATGAAAGACAGTAATGTTAACAATATTCACACAGGACACACAAAATTTCAATGATGTAATGTGAGAATTATTACAGCTTAACTTGTAAAAAAAGCTACTCAATTTCCCTACTAAGTAGTTTCTAAGTCCTAAAAAAGTCCCAATCTCATAATAAAAGACTCAATTGCATGATAGTTACTTCAAGAAGTATTTCTCTTTACCAGTACTTGCCCATTTCTGCTTTTTGACTCTGCATGTTACACTGGGGCACCATTTAGAATTAACTGGACTATCTACCATTTACAGTTTTTGTTAAAGAACAGTTCTGTGATGTCAGCCAATATTTATAAAAAACTAGGATTAAAAAAATTGTTTTAATGAAAACTACGGAAAAATCTTGAACCCAGGTAAATGAAAATAGAAATAAAATGATCCATAAAAAATGATAAAGAACTATGAGTTTGTGCTCCAAGTGGTAAATAAAAAGTAAAAGCGTGAAAAACAATGAAGCAAAACATTGTTTAAAAAGATAGTTAAAAAAAGAGTAATGGCTGACGGATAATAATGTACACCTGAAATTTCACAATGTTCTAAATTATTATGACCTCGATAAAATAATTTAAAAAAACAGAGTAATGGCGCCCGTGCATACTAATCTAAGACCCAATCATCATAAAGCTCTCATGTTATACTTAAAAACTGAAATGATGTTTCTCAAAATAAGATTTATTAGTATTTTTAAGGAAATTTTGGAGAATTGGATTTTGGTGCTATTGTTTTACCGCAATTTTTTATTTGTAACAAAGACCTCTTCATGAACTCTAGCTTCTCTTTCTCTTCTTATTCTTTCAACATTAGTAGCCTTAATCTTACACTTAAGATTCAAGCAGGGCTCAATTAATCTCCTGAAATGCTATGTAAAATAACAGCAGTTGTGCATTTAGGGTGAAAAAGGGAAAGATTTTACTACATTTTCAAAGATATCCATAATATAAAAAGAGGTTACTCTCTGTTCACTGTTCCACTTACTCCATTTCAATTTTCTGTATCTCATTATTTTTCAACTATTTAGCACTAACCTCAACTCAGACAGATTATGATTTTAGGCTCTGCCTTTTTTTTTTTGGTGAGGAGGAAGATTGTCCCTGAGCTAACATCCATGCCACTCTTCCTCTGCTTTGTATGTGGGATGCTGCCACAGCATGGCTTGAACCAGCAAACTCTGGGCTGCTGAAGTAGAGTGCGCAAACTTAACTACTACACCAGTGGCCTGGCCCCTAAACTGTGCCATTTTTGAATGCAGAGATATTGGTGGTAGTGATAACATTAAAAACAATGACTAGATGCTAATAGAAGCAGGTAATGCGATGGAGCACCTATGTGAATTGTGTATCAAGTCCTCATGTAATATAACTCCTATCATGTAAATTAGAAAACGAAACTTTGAAAGATTAAGTAACTTAGTCAAGGTTTTATAGCTAGTAAGTGTTGAGGCCAGGATCTGATGGTGAAAAGTCCAACTCCACAGCTCTGTTCTTACCATTAGGTTACACTATCTCCTAAGATTCTATTATTTTTTTAATAAACAAACAAAAATAGAAATCTAGGGTATTTTTGGTTGACCTAGGAAAATGACGATGGCCGAAATCTGAATTTCCCTAGTAATTTCCAAAAAAGGATACATATCCATAGGAAGAGAAACAAACCAGTGGTAGGACTCTTTATCATTACTAGGAAACAGACTATTACAAACTTTAAACTACTGTAAATAGAGAAAGAAATACCAAACTCCAACAGAACTATTTCTGGTGTTCATCTTGCTTCCAACCTGCAGAGAGCAGGAAGTATGTGACCAAAGAAAAGAGAATGAAAGGCCTAATGATGACAAAGCACAGTTAAAATCATCCTGAGAAAACCAACTCCCACACTAAGTGCAAAAAATATTAAATGCAGGTACAAAATCTTGCAGATCTCAGCACTGACTATGGCCAAAAGAACTTCGCTGGGATAGAATGATGTAAATAGCAAGGGGGGACATCCTTTGATAGACAGGGCTAAAGAAGGAAGCAAGTGAGGGAAATTAAGGATTTGACAGTAATCCAAGCGATCCACAAGACACACCTATCCACCAAAAAAAATCATCTATTAAAGAAACTCCTTTTCAGTATCCTGAGAGAAGAGAGCTTCTAGAAGGAGAAATCTAAAACAGCACTCAAAACCTTACTCTTTCCAAAAAATAATCAGAAAAATCAGTTCACCACACCAAGTTAATATAAGAAGGATACAGAAAATTAGAATCCAAACATTTTAGCTACTGAAAATTTCTCCCCAAAACTAATCAGAAGGCAGAAAAAATTTGACTGAGTGAATTATGTGTCCTTAACAAACATTTGGAGATATGGGAAAACAAACACAAAAAACTCCACCTTGAATCAGAAATTTAATAAGTAAGAAGCAAAATAATCCATTCCACATCCCCCAAAAGGGAGAAATAAATAAGAGAAAATCTGAATCTACACACCAAAATGGGCTCATGGTGAACCCGGGAAAACTAACTGAATAATCAACCCTAAGACATAACTAGGTAAAACTATTAGACTTTAGGGATGAAAATATACAGAAGAAAAAATATACAGAGACTCAATAAAATGATCAGATTACTTATAAGAGTAAGAAAATTGAGCCAGCATAGTATTTTTCAAGAAGAAGATACAAAGCAAGATATCACTGAAGAAAGTAAGAGCCTAAAATTTTACATCCAGCTAAGCTGCTTTTCAAGTATAAAGGCTTCAAAAAAATTCAAGAACTCAGGGAATATCATAATTCTAAGCTCTCTCCGAAGAATATATAGAGACCAAACCTGATTTTGAGACTTACTATAAAGCTACAGTAATCAAGATAGGCTGGTACCAGCAAAATGACAGAAACAACTAATGGAAGTTAACGGTGAGTTCAGAAATAGCCCTACACATATGTGGTCAATAAATTACTGACAAAGATGCCAAGAAAACTGAATAAGGAAAGAACTATCTTTTCAACAAATTAGAATTAGAACAACTAGATATTCATATACAAAAAAATTAACCTTGATCTATACCTGGCAAGGTAAAAAAATGAACTCACCAAAGTACAAAACTGTACATAACAAATTCAAAATGCACAGTCATGGACACTTGATCTATACTTTGCATGGTACACAAAAATGAACTCACAAAAATACAAAACTTCTAGAAGAAAACACAGGAGAAAGCTTTGTGACTTTGAGTTAAAAAAATGCATAAACCACAAAAGAATTATCAATTGAACTTTATCAAAATTAAAAGACTTCTGCTCTTCAAAAGATACTCTAATGAATGTAAATGAAAAGACAACCCATAGACTGGAAGAGAATATTTGCAAAACACGTATCTGATAAAGGCCTGATCTCCAGAATATATAAAGAACTCTCTCAATCACTAAGACAAACAATTTAATTAAAAAAATAGGCAAAAATTTGAAAAGACAGTTTATCAAAGAAGAGATATGAATGGCAAATAAGCACATGAAAAGATACTCAAATTCATAGCCATTAATAAAATGCAAATTAGAACTATAATGAGATACCAATAGACACACTTTAAGATGGCTAAAATCAAACAGATAATACAAAATGCTGAAGAGAATGAAGAGCAACTGAAACTCTCAAACATTTCAGTTGAAAAAGGGTACAGCTACTCTACAAAACAATTTGGCAGATTCTAATAAAACTAAACGTGCAGCCATGAGTTGCGTAATGACATTGTGGTCAAAAACAAACTGCATACATGTTGGTGGTCCCATAAGATTAATACCTTATAGCCTAGGGGCATAGTAGGCTATACCATCTAGGTTTGTGTAAGTATGCTCTATGATGTTTGCACAATGATGAAATCACCTAACGACCATTTCTCCAAACATATCCCCGATGTTAAGTGACACATATCTGTATTTATGACTCTGTAATACACTACGAATGTCTACTCAAGAGAAATGAAAACATACGTCCATGCTAAAATCTGTATGTACATGTTTGTAGCAGCTTTATTAATAACTGCCCAAACTGGAAACAATCTAAATGCCCATCAAGTGGTGCAGAGACAAAGAAACTGTGCCACATCTATGCAATGGAATACTGTTCAGCAATAAAATGGAATGAACATGCAATGACATGGATGAAACTCAAATTCATTATATTTAGTAAAAGAAGCCAGACTCAAAAGGCTACATACTGCATGATTCCATTTATATGACATTCTGAAAAAGGCAAAACTATAGTGGTTGCCATGGTTTGGCTGGGGGAAAGGGAGATGATTAAGAAGCATGAGAGACCTTTTTCGCATTGTGGAAATTTTTGTATCTTGATTGTGGTGGTAGATACATGATGGTACACTTTGAATTCATTGTGCACAGGTGAATTAACTGTGTACAGAATTTTGTGTAACTAAGTGTACACCTAAAAGGGGTGAAATTTACTTTCAGTTTTATCTCGATAAACTCTAATCATGTCCTTCCTTCTAATTACAGACTTCAACAATCTATTTCTAGCTTTTCATACCTTTCTCTAACTACTAAATAAGCAATAAAACGTCTTTCACTTGGGGCTAGAGATCCACTGTTTTCAGCATATTTATATTTGTTTTAACTATATAAAATATGAGATATTATTCTTACTACTAACATTAAGACTTTCATTTCTCCTTCATTTTTATAAAATAAGACCAAAAAGAATAAAATTTTCAAATAATTGCACAAACACTCCTATGTTGATATTTGCTAAAATGAAACTGTTGGCTGGCAGGCACCGGTACCATAACAATGTCAAACTATGTCCAAATATGACACACAGAAGGCAATTAAGAGATGTGAATATACAATGTATAAAAGAGATAATATATAAAAAAGCTGACAACTTTATATAAACTAAAGCAGGGTGAAGTCAAGTAACTTGCCTACTGTCACAGAGTCAATAAGTAGCAAAGCAAAGATTTGAAAGACAAGAGAATATCAATATATAGAACCTTGATGTTACAAATTTTTGGGTGGTCATAACTTTGAATATTCACCTTCTCATCCAAGGTTTCACTTACTGATGTTGCTAGTTTCAATAGCGCTTCTGAATCTTTTTGGCATCTAGGATTCAAAACACAGGACCCTAATTTCAATTTTCTCAATTGCTATAAATAGTAGGTCATATTCAAAACTGAAAATTTAAGAAATAGTTTAAAAATTTATAAGTTTTTCCAGAGGTGGCACAAAGTACTTCACTGGCTTGAAGGTAACAGACTTATTAAATACATTACTTCAAAATCATGCTCACCTAAAGACAGTATATAAATAAGATCTAGTTTTAAATACACAAGGCAAACACCTTTCGCAACAGTACTTTTGACTTAATAGGCTAGAAGGTAAAAAATTACACAGTGGATTCATAATTCAATAATTCTCAGACTTGTCTTAAAAAGTTGGAGCTTTTGAAGACTTCAAAATGGGAAAATTCTTATTTAGTATAATCCATTTTTATAAACTGATCTCTCCACTCCCACCAGAAAAAAGACCAGAAGGTCATAATAAATGTTTATACAGTTTGGTGTATCTAGTAGTGTTGCAATTACCAGGGGCTTAGTTATTTAAAAATTTTTTTACTCTATAATTTCTGAAACACAGCTTTTACAATAAGAAAAAAGTTATTTCAAACAAAGAACATTACCCAATATTTGGCTTGCGACTATAGGTCTCCTGAAACTGGTCCAAGGCAAGCATAGCTGTGTGAATCTGTAAAGATGCCTATTTAGAACATTAAAAATTGGTCAATATTTACTGAGTGCTTCATATGTGCCAGGCAGAGTGCTAATGCTTTTAAAACACTATTTAATTTAACCTTTACAATAAACGTATTAGGTTAATACGATTATCCCTCTTTAACAGATGAGGAAGGTGAGGGTTAGAGAAGTCGACTTGACTTTAAGAACATAAAGCTATATTTAAGCAACAGATCCAAGTTTCAGTCCCAGGTGGTGGTAGTTTTTACTAAGTCATCCGCGTGAAACTTAAGAGCAACACCAACTGAACAGCAGCAACAAAATATTTGTAGCAGCTCACCCAGTCCTTTTTCCTTATCAACATTTACAAATTTGGAAACTGTTAATACAATTCTTTCCTCATCACAAATACATTCACTGCTACAAAATTATATCCAGTGATTTAAAAAAATGCATTTCCAAGATTTTTTTGAAAGAAATATTAATTATGTAAAACTCTACATAGTTCAGAAAATCTTTTAGTAAGACTGCCTCTGTATAAATAATTGAAATAGCCTTTTAACCATCAAAGCTAGCAAATCATTATAAAAGTAAAACCTTTTCCTATTATTCTAACATTTTTCATGATATAAATTCGTTTTTAATCCTTAAGAGTCAACTTTGTATATGTGAATACAACCTTTATTAAAAAAATCTAACAGAAAAGTATATACATGTTACTCTATTTTAACTTTTCACTTACCAATCCCCATCCCCGATTATGTTGCCTCTCTCAAACCTACAAAGTGTTTATTTACCTCAGGTTTGCTAAAATCTGCAATAAGGCACTTCGGATGCTTTATCTGCCTCTCCAATGGTTCCTAACAGAAAAAACAAACAAAACCCCCAAACTATTACTACAGAGCAAGTGAGCGATTACTTGACAAAATATACTGTTATAGGTCAGAGCACTAAAAGCAATGGATCTCTCTCAAAGGTCTGAAATAAATAAGGTTGGGCCAGTATGTTTTAACCAAAATATAAAATAGCTACCATTCCGTTATTCCTCGTCTTATTACCACACTTTACTTCTTTAACGTTAAATGCAATAAACTGCTCCACATAGCAAATTTGAGAACTGGTGAAAACATCTGTATACTCGAAAAAAATCTATCTTTTAATAGAAAAGCTAACATATTTTTCTGATATCAAGTTATCTAGCCTTGTTATACCTGACAAGACTTGAATAAATACTCAAAGTTAAAATTTTCTATGTGGAGCAAAGAACACACAAAGGTGTAAAAATGAACAAACAAAAATCCAATCAACAAGCAACCCCCCCCAATCCCCGAAACAAAAACCCAAAACACCCACCCAATCTGAAATTTACTTGAGGTGTAAATTATCTAATTAAAGTTGGGATAGTGACAAGAGAAAGTAATGCAGGGGCAGATTTGACTAGCTGCAGTATTTTAATCTTGTTCTGTTCTAACTTTGGTTTGGACAGAGCCTTTTAGAGGACTATAGTTAATAATTGTTCTGGAAAAGAAAAGGCAATCAAGTTAAATCCTTGAGAACTTGCAAGAAAAAATAGAGATGTATTAGCCTACACAGAGAAGTGCCCTAAGGATTTAAGGAGCAGGAGACTTCTTTTTCTCTGATACAAGTAGCCTCCACATTCTCTCCATTCACATACTTATTTTCCTTTCAATGCCAGTTTACAGGAATTATTTTACCATTCCGACATATACACTGTTTCTTGAAATTTAAAAATCTGGATTAACAAGTATGATAAATAAAATAAACATTCTTTTACTTTAAAAATGTAAATAACTGAATAATGTCAAATATATATTAGTTTTATCTTTTGTCTTGGGAAGTTGTAAGAAGTATGATTAACTCTGATGATTCAGGAAGGTGTAGTTTCTTTGAAGTAACATATGCCTCAATTATATGCATACGGTGTTCTAGCTGTAAATTTTTTGGGGGATGCTAGTTTATTTCCTTAGACAGATACAATTTCCATCAAAGTGAGTGCAAATTAAAAAACAAAATCTGTTTGGTCTTTAAATTAACTGTTTGGTTAACTGGGTATTTTTTTTTTTAACTTTTTTTTTTATTAATGTTACGATAGATTACAACCTTGTGAGATTTCAGTTGTACATTATTGTTAGTCATGTTGTGGGTACACCTCTTCCCCCTTTGTGCTCTCCCCGCATCTTCCCTTTTCCCTGGTAACCACCGATCAGATCTCCTTGTCAACATGTTAACTTCCACCTATGAGTGGAGTCATATAGAGTTAGTCTTTCTCTGACTGGCTTATTTCGCTTAACATAATACCCTCGAGGTCCATCCACGTTGCTGCGAATGGGCCAATTTTGTCTTTTTTTATGGCTGAGTAGTATTCCATTGTGTATATATACCATATCTTCTTTATCCAATCATCAGTTTCTGGGCATGTAGGTTGGTGCCACGTCTTGGCTATTGTAAATAATGCTGCGATGAATATAGGGGTGCAAGGGACTCTTGGGATTTCTGATTTCAGGTTCTTAGGATAGATACCCAGTAGTGGGATGGCTGGGTCATAGGGTATTTCTATTTTTAACTTTTTGAGAAATCTCCATACTGTTTTCCATAGTGGCTGTACAAGTTTGCATTCCCACCAACAGTGTATGAGGGTTCCTTTTTCTCCACAACCTCTCCAACATTTGTCGCTCTTGGTTTTGGATGTTTTTGCCAATCTAACGGGTGTAAGGTGATATCTTAGTGTAGTTTTGATTTGCATTTCCCTGATGATTAGCGATGATGAACATCTTTTCATGTGTCTATTGGCCATATTTATATCTTCTTTTGAGAAATGTCTGTTCATGTCCTCTGCCCATTTTTTGATCGGGTTGTTTGTTTTTTTGTTGTTAAGCCGTGTGAGTTCTTTGTATATTATGGAGATTAATCCTTTGTCGGATAAGTGGCTTGTAAATATTTTTTCCCAATTAGTGAGCTGTTTTTTTGTTTCAATCCTGTTTTCCCTTGCCTTGAAGAAGCTCTTTAGTCTGATGAAGTCCCATTTATTTATTCTTTCTATTGTTTCCCTCAACTGAGGAGTTATAGTGTCCGAAAAGATTCTTTTGAAACTGATGTCAAAGAGTGTACTGCCTATATTCTCTTCTAGAAGACTTGTTTCTGGCCTAATCTTTAGGTCTTTGATCCATTTTGAGTTTATTTTGGTGTGTGGTGAAAAAGAATGGTCAATTTTCAATCTTTTGCACGTGGCTGTCCAGTTTTCCCAGCACCATTTGTTGAAGAGACTTTCTTTTCTCCATTGTAGGCCCTCTGCTCCTTTGTCGAAGATTAGCTGTCCATAGATGTGTGGTTTTATCTCTGGGCTTTCAATTCTGTTCCATTGGTCTGTGGACCTGTTTTTGTACCAGTACCATGTTGTTTTGATCACTGTAGCTTTGTAGTATGTTTTGAAATCGGGGATTGTGATTCCGCCGGCTTTGTTTTTCTTACTCAGGATTGCTTTAGCAATTCACGGTCTTTTGTTGCCCCATATGAATTTTAGGATTCTTTGTTCAATTTCTGTGAAGAATGTTCTTGGGATTCTGATTGGGATAGCATTGAATCTGTAGATTGCTTTAGGTAGCATGGACATTTTAACTATGTTTATTCTTCCAATCCATGTGCATGGAATGTCTTTCCATCTCTTTATGTTGTCATCAATTTCTTTCAAGAAAGTCTTGTAGTTTTCATTGTATAGATCCTTCACTTCCTTGGTTAAGTTTATCCCAAGGTATTTTATTCTTTTTGTTGCGATTGTGAATGGGATTGAGTTCTTGAGTTCTTTTTCTGTTAGTTCATTGTTAGTTAACTGGGTACTTATTTATTACTTTCTTCTCTTCTGCCATTCTTCTTCTGTAAAGAAATATTTTTTAAGCAGAAAAAAAATACTTACAAAGCAAAATGTTTTAGGAGTCTTAACTTGGACAGCTATGCCTCCATGTAAATAAGGTTCCAGCTCTGTAGTATCACCAATGCTAAAAGAAAATGGTGACACCACTAAAAGAAAAAAAAGAAAAAAATCATTATATAACATATAGACATTTAAACTTGAATATCTATCATCATAAAGCTGTTAATTTTCCCTGATTTACAAAATTAAGAAAATCCTGGTATAAATATTTTTGGGGATGGAGGTGGGAGGAAGTGTAGGGAACCAAACAAATTATTTTTCTAATGTGAACTTCAGGACTTTAACAAAAATAGCAAAGAAAACTCAAAGGGGGGAAAAAGTAATGAGAAGTGATTATTAGATATCAAAATATTCTATAAGGTCTCAATAATTAATATATTGATATCAATTATATACAACTAAAAATAATTAACATAGTGTGGTATGGTACTGGCTCATGAACAGACAGACAAACTGAATAGATTAGAGAATTCAGAAATAGACCCACATAGGATACATTTAAAGTGGTACCTGAAATCAGTGAGGAAAAGGTAAGATCAAATTCAATAAATCTTTTGGGAAAGAAGCCATCTAGAAAAGTATCTATTTCAAATGGATAAAAGTTTTAAACGTCAAAAAAGATGCCAAAAAAATTATTAGATAAAAGTGTAGGAGGAACAAAAATCCTTTAAAACTTTGGAGTGAAGAAGGCTTTTCTAATTATGACTCAAATAATGGAAAGCCAAAGAATAAAAAAATGAAAAATTTGACTATATATCAATACAAAAAAATGCACAGTAAAAATCCATTACAAGTAAAGTCAAAAGAAAAATGCCAAACTAGAAAAAAATATTTGCAACTCATATTAAAAAAACCCCAGAAAATATGTCCTACATAGTAGTAGTTCAAAGAAATAGTTAGGAAAATGATCAACAACTCAACAGGTTGAAAGGTGAAGGAGGTAAAAAAAGTACAGACTTTCAGTTACAAAATAACTAAGTCATATGGATGTAATGTAAAGCATGGTGACTATAGTTAATAATACTGTATTGCATATTTGAAAGTTACTAAAGAGAGTAGATCTTAGAAGTTCTTATCAAAAGAAAAAATTTATAACCATGTGTGGTGATGTTAACTAGACTTATTGTGGTGATCATATCGCAACACAAACATACATTGAACCATTACATTGTAAACCTGAAACTACTATAATGTCATATATCAATTGTATCTCCAAAAAAAAAAACATCAACTCCTCAACAGGAAAATGGTCAAAGGATAGATGATTCACATTAAAGGAAAAACAAATAGCGCTAAAACTTAAGATACTTAATCTCATTCATGATACGTAAAATGCAAATTAAAATTATACTGTGATACCATTTTCATTAATACTATGAAATACTACATAGCCATAAAAGAAAATTTAAAGGAAAAAAAGAATGCTCGGCAATTACTGTTGTGAGAAAATCATCTAGATGTTTTGTTCAAGGAAAAGGCAAAAGGGTAGCATGATGTATAATATGCTGCCCTGTATGTAAAAAAGCAAAAGGAAACCTTGGAGGGATACACGATAAATAAGAAGAGTGGATGAGTAAGAAGTGAGGGGGAGTCACAGGTGGACAATAAACTTTTCACTGTAAAAATTTACCCTTTATTATTTTTGAACTATTTGCTTATTTAAAAAATTAAATAAGGGGCCAGCCCAGTGGTCCAGCAGTTAAGTTCATGCACTCCGCTTCAGTGGACCAACATTTGCCAGTTCAGATCCTGGGTGCAGACCTATACACCACTCATCAAGCCATGCTGTGACAGTGTCCCATATACAAAATAGAGGAAGACTGGCAGGGATGTTAGCTCAGGGACAATCTTCCTCAAGCAAAAAGAGGAAGATTGGCCACAGATGTTGGCTTAGGGGCAATCTTTCTCACAAAAATAAACAAACAAACAGTAAGCCTCTCTTCACACAAGCCTTATGTATCAAGTAGAGAGAAAAGGTCAGCAAACATCAAACTTAGCTGCTATTACCTCTGGAGAGGGGAGGAGACCTGAAATAGTACTCATTTTTTACTCTATTTGAACATATATACATACATATATTTAGAACAAGCATGTATTATTTTAACTATTTAAAAATATTTTTCAGGTAACAGAAAATTACCTCAGAGCAATAAGTGCCAATTAATAAATGTTAAGAAATAAAGTTTCATAAACAGCCACTCTATTTAAATATTCTCTCCTCGCCCAAAGAACTTCGGGTACAAAATGTGGGTTTTCTTTATTTTCATCCCTTGATATTCAGTGGCTCCTCCTTTTATATGTAGCCTGAAGATTCTGATCCATTACCACAATCCATTGCATGGATCCCAAAATAATAAATGATAATCCCAAATGATCAGTTAAGACAATTTTTGCAAAAACAGATAAAAATTCTTTAATATCAATGAGCTGAAGCTGTATTTTAGATATTTAGATACAGTCTGGGAAACAAAATCCAATAGCTTTTTTATTCAAGATGCAAAGATATAGATCCAAAGTTTTTCGTTTAACAGGGACTGATTTTTCCTCTCCTTAGGATCCATTTTGCAGTCATTAAAAAAAAAGCAATTCTATTTATTAGTCTATACACTGATCACTTAATTATACTTTCAAATGCCCTAAAGATAAAACTAAATCACCTGAACAGGTGTAAACATGCAGTCTTTGAGTTACAGGATGTCTAGCACTGTCTTTAATTCTTTAAAACATGGCTGGAGGAAAATCACAAACTATGCAGACTAATGCTGCTATAAATTTATTATCTTCAACTTCAGATGAGCCCTAAATGATGCCTGATAATCTTTCTATTTTTCAAGATGAGTTTAAAAACTCTCCTCAAACCTCTGGCCTCAGTACCTTTCCCCATCTTAGAAAACCAGACTGTTCAACTTCTTGCCAATAAACCCACAACCTTGCCTGCAATAATATCCTTTCAGTCCTTTTATCCAAGCCACTGAAGAACAACATATATCTCTATTTGAATACTTCATTGCTAGCTCACTCAACAAGCCTAAACCATATTCCTTACCTTAGCTCCAAAACCTGCTCCCTTTATTGCACTCTCTAAGTGAATAAACAAGTTGCCCAAGTCAGAATCTTTGCTCCCTTCCTATATGAGATAGCAAAGTTTCCTCCTAATTGTGTTAACTCTTCTTATCTCAACTCCCACTGCCAGCTGCCATACTGTATCATTCAGTTCCTTGAATTGTCTTGACTCTTACTGTTTGTCTCTGTACAGAATATTCTTCTAACCACCTTCCCAAGCCAATGAAATCTTCAAATTTCAATCAACATATTCTGTCCCCACTGCTCCTGTCCCAAAACTTGTTTTCTTTTTGAGGAAGATTAGCCCTGAGCTAACTACTGCCAACCCTCCTCTTTTTGCTGAGGAAGACAGGCCCCGAGCTAACATCCATGCCCATTTCCTCTACTTTATACATGGGACACCCACCACAGCATGGCTTTTGCCAAGCAGTGCCATGTCTGCACCCGGGATCTGAATCAGTGAACCCCGAGCCGCCGAGAAGCAGAACGTGCGCACTTAACTGCTGTGCCACTGGACCAGCCCGTCCCAAAACTTCGACAGCTTTCCTTGCTAAGTCTGGAGTTTCAAGAATGCCTGTACTCTCTTTACATCATGACTGTTTAATGGTGACTTCTCCTCAGTTGGACTGAATGTTTCAAGGCCAAGAAGTGGATCATGTCTGTCTGAGGTGATGCTGTATTCTCAACACTGAGTATAGTGTTTGAACTATAAATGGGCTGAATAATAAGCATAAATGAATTAATAAAACATATCAACTTACCAGTTATTTGTTGTGTAGATCCATTTAAGCCTGTCATTCCATTAATTTCTCGAAATGTTAGGAATTGTCCTGTTTCAAGTTTGTGAGGAAGATTTTCAAGGCAAGTCACAATGCCAGGATTAGCCTACAAATAAGAGTTGCCTACTAAAAAACAAGTTATGTATTCTTTTTACATACAAATTCCGAATCTCACACAAAAAGGACAAACCTCAAAACAATAAGAATTCCAAGCCATTCGTCTCCTTCCTTAGTAACAGCAAGCCTTTAAAGAGTTTACACAAAATAGTGATCAACTTATTATTTTTTTATTTTGAATGCTGAAAATATAATTTCTGTGTTTGGAGCAGATATTCAGAGATTCCACATAGGAGTTCAGATACTTCAAAGATTCTTGTGACTTATAAAAAACATTTAAAGTTATCTAAGTCTAAAAGTTATATTACAAAAACTCTGTGTGCATAAGTGATAAGAGTCTCACTTCGAAGATCAAAGAAATCTAAGAAAGGAGGATGGAGATTTAAAGCCAGGAAACTGGTAGTTAAAGCTTGTTCAACGCTTTAAAGTAAAGAAATATTGTGTAGCCCCACTTATCAGGATAAACTTGGCTTATTTCACCAAAGAGGATGGAAGAGATAGGTCAAAGGCCTGGAAATTTCCTAATTGCATATAATCCTACATATTGCTTGAATAAAGTGACAATAATTTAATCTACAAAAAACCTAATGGAATTATCACTCTCTCTCTGATAATTGCGTAGATTCTAATATAATTCTTTTGCTGCTTAATAATTTGGATAGGAATAATAAAATTATGATCACAAACATGTAGATAAAATTAATGTAATATGAGTTTGCTAATATCTCAAGAAGAATAGAATTCATAAGGACTTTATTAAGGAGAGGTAATCTGCAGATAAGTTAAACGGGAACATTTATGATATTTTCTAATTCATTAGAGATAAGCTCCATATTTCCTGCACTATTCAATACAAGAAAATACAAATGCAATACAAGAATCTGTACTATCCCTTGGAGTTTATTCTAATTGTATGACATTCTCAGGGACAAACTAAAAACAACTAGAGAAGGTAAAAGGTTGAATAATAAACCATTCTGTAAGCAGAAAAATACACAGAATGATTTATTCAATGGATTTTTCTTAAAAAGGGGTAAGAAAGGCAATATTACATTGGGTTTAAAAATAAAGCATAAGGATAGAAGCACAAGTAATATTAGGTCAAAATATATTATCATTCCCTTATATCTGGCTTCTTTTGAAGTTTAATGTAAATTGATTATAAAGAGTGCAAATAAAGTTAATGATTTAGGCCAAAAAGGAAGAGTACTAAAAATGGATCATAATGATTTCTTCAATTCTTTTAGGGAATTAAAATATTAAAAGCTTATAGGATATCAAGAGAATGTGGTGAGACAATGAGACTTTTTGATATAAAGGTTAATTAATTCTTAAACTTATTTTCTTCCTCCAAATAACATTTGAGAAATGCAACAAATTAGAAAAGTTTTTGTCTATGGTGACTTAAGTGTAACTCTTCCTGGAATCAGTGACTCAAGACATACTTAGTACATTTATGATCTGACACAATAAACAGTTCAGTAAACACTGACTCACAATTCATGTCCCATGAGAACATGACATAGATCAAAATTAAAATTAAAATTTATGATATAAGCAAATGTTGATCAATTACTGAATAATGTTTGAAGGAATCCAGAATACTTTTAGCTACTTAATATTTGAAAGTTAATTGAGTTTTAATATACTGCAATCAAGAAATTAACAAAATATTCCCTCATGATTACCTTAAAATATCATAAAATAAAAAATATTGCATATTTTGCTAACACCACTTTTTAAAAATATTATTTACATTAACTTAAAAAAATCATATACATGTAATACACATAAACAATCATACTTGCGTTATATTTGAAATGAAAATTTCTTTCGATTCTTCTCCTGTTGTATCTAAAACTTCAAATTCATCACCGAAATCACAAAACAACCGTGACCAAATTCCATGTATATCTGCACTGATGAACTGTGAAATGATAAAAACAAGTTCAAGCTCATCTATTTATATAAAGAAAAAAAAACAGCTCAACTTTCTCAGGCCCTTTTATGACAATTTCATTTATAATTAAGAATATCCTTTGGGAGATAAAGTGAATTATGAATAGGATAAATTTATTTGTCTATAAATTGGTTTAGGAATCGCAGATTTTGGTATTTGGGACTGGATATCTAGCGTTACAAAATTAGAAGCAACATCAGCACATCATCATTAAGCATTCTATGGTTTTTTTTTTTTTTTTGAGGAAGATTAGCCCTGAGCTAACTGCTGCCAATCTTCCTCTTTTTGCTGAGGAAGACTGGCCCTGAGCTAACACCCACATCCATCTTCCTCTACTTTATACGTGGGATGCCTACCACAGCATGGCTTGCCAAGCAGTGCCAGGTCTGCACTCAGGATCCAAACTGCTGATACCCGGGCTGCCGAAGTAGAATGTGCACACTTTAACCACTGTGCCACCGGGCCGGCCCCTATACTCTATTCTTTACCTAGCTTTTTTCTTCACAGGACTTGAAACTATTTGAAAACAGATCATCTACTTATCTGCTCATTTATTGTGTATCTTCCCTACAAGAAGGTAATTTTCTTGAATAGGAAAATCTGCATGTCCTATTCACTAATGTATTCCTAGTACCTAGAATTGCATCTGGTACATACTACTCAATGAATATTTGTTAAAAAAAGAAAAAAACAATTAACCTCTTGAAAACCACCATCATATCATATTTAAATTTAGATGATGAACTCAATGTTTATCATCCTTTCTATTTCTAATTGTAATTTTTCCTTAGTTGGCAATCTGCCTATAAACCAGATTTAGATCTTAAGTTTTAACTTTTTTTTTGTGAGGAAGATTGGCCCTGAGCTAACATCTGTGCCAATTTCCTTTATTTTATGTGGGATGCTGCCACAGCAAGGCTTGATGAGTGTTGCTAGGTCTGTGGCCAGGATCTGAACCTGTGAACACCAGACTGCTGAAGTGGAGCGTGCGAACTTAACCACCATGCCACCGGGCCAACCCCTAGATCTTAGTTTTAAAAAATGGAAATGGGGGCCGGCTTGGCGGCGCAGCAGTTAAGTTCACACGTTCTGCTTTGGTGGCCCAGGGCTCACCAGTTTGGATCCCAGGTGTGGACATGGCACTGCTTGGCAAGCCATGCTGTGGCAAGTGTCCCACATATACAGCAGAGGAAGATGGGTATGGATGTTAGCTCACGGCCGGTCTTCCTCAGCAAAAAGAGGATTGGCAGCAGATGTTAGTGCAGGGCTAATCTTCCTCAAAACAAAAAAAGGAAATGAATATGATGCCAAAATTAAAAATATTACTGTGATTGTTCTAATGTAAAAAGAGCATCTTATATAACCCACTGAAAAGCTCTAAATTCTAATAGTGAGAGTGTTCTTCCTTTGTTTAACTACGTGTCATTATTAAGTGATAATATTACCTTAATTGGAGGGTGCTGAGAACGGCAAAAGTCATTGATCTTCTTCTGCAATGGAAGTTGGATCTCAGTCAATACTACACACTGTTGAGAAAAATACAAGAAATTAAAGACTAGAAAATCCACAATTATTTTGGTAATATATAACTTCTAAGTCAGAAGCATATCAGTTTGCATTATGCTAAAAATACATTGTTTTCCTTATAAAAAAATACTATCCTATTGTAACCCATTCTAAGGTTAATACCTTCAGAAGTACAGAATAACAAAAGTAAAAATAATATATACAGGGGAAAATATGCCCACATTAAATTCAATTACGAAAACAGGTTTCATAATTAGAAGTAAAATTTAATATCCCTCCTATGTGGTATTTACGTATTCCAAGTGATTGGAAATTTTACTTGCTATTGCCTTGGGAATACTAAGCTAGTCACCAGAGTATCAATTTAATGCTAACTTAAAGGGATAACAATTAGATTTTTAAAGAGGTACATTAGTTGGCTTAGCTTTCTTTTACTTGAGATTCAACAGATTCACAATATAACAAACTTATGCTTTATAACAATGTCATTAGTAAAACCAAGATTGTTAAAGATAGCAAATTATAATTTTCAACATCTACTTCATTTAATTTTTGTATGACCACCCTATAAGTAAAAAAGGTTTTATAATCAAATTTTATCATAAGTAACTTAGACTCATATGGGTCAAATACTTTCTTAGGGTCATTCAATTATCAAGTGGCAAGAGCAGAGCTAGACTCTCAGTCTGGAGTCTTCCTTGCTGCTGGTTTCCATGAATTAGATAACTTTATTTCACTACAAATAGCCAAGTGTGAATTTAGTCTTATTTATCTAGGTTAGAATATGGTGTGCTTCTCACTCTCACGGTCTGTCACTATATATGTCTCACTGGGTATGTCATGAATGCAAGGCTCTGACTGTTCTTTACTTGGGCTATTTCTCAGGATTGTATTTGCCTTGTGCAAACTTGCGGAACGAGGTAATGTCTCCCTCTGCGAGCAGGAACAGGCTTGTTTACTGCTTGCTATAAAATAGCAGGTTCCCAAAGCTCAGGGTTCCTCTCCTCTAAAGGAACCACTAAATGTGCAGGCATCCACTGAGCCCTCTGTACTGCACTAGTGGGATCTGAGGGGTAGGCAAAAGGAAACAAGGCAAACATGATGTTCATACTTCTTACCATACTCTGAGTAATAAAGTCCTTAGTCTATGACCCAGAAATCCCATTTTTTCTGCCAACATCCATGAAACAGTAACAAGGTAACTTATAAGCTTGTAAATAGGGTAAAATCAAATCCTAGAGCCAGCATATACTACATCTGATTTGTGTTTCATCAATGCCAGAAAATTCTCAGGCATAATTTATTTGAATATTGCCTTTTCCTAATATTCTCCTTCTAGAAATCCAGTCTCATGAATTGGACTTTTACATTCAAGCTTTCAATTAATTTCTCTTTCATATTTTCTTATTTCTGTGTGCTGTAGTCTCAATAACTTCCTCAGCTCTATCTTTTAATTCACTAATTCTTACTCCAGTTTTATCTATCCAATGTTTAATCTATTCATTGAGTTTTAATTTTCAATACAATATTTTCATTTCTAAGTTCTATTTGGTTATTTATCACATCTGCCTGATTGTTTGCTATAGTGTCTTATTCCCATATTATATATTTAATCCCTTCTTTTAAGATTTAGTCAGTTTGAACATCTATATTTTATAGCCCCTATCCAATAATTCTATTATCTGAAATTCTTGGAGGTGTAATTCTTCTGTTTGTTATATCCACTGACTCTTGATTATGCTGAACTGCTTTTTACTGTCTTGTTATTTTGCATTGTGAACTTGTAACCACAGACCAGTTTAAACCGGCCCCATCTTATCAAAGACAGAATGTTAAAGTTATCCTGTAGGGGCATCGGGGGTATCGAGCCAAAAGTGCAAGTCATGTAGCCAGAGCACACACAGAAGAGAAACTTTTGACCTGAAATAACATCTGGAACCAAAGATCTTCTTACTATGGAACCAAAGGACCGGGACATGACCAGAACTTCAAAGCTGGACTCTCCTCAGAAGCAAGGGGTCCATTGTCCAGGAAGATCCAGTGTTAAAGCCCCTTTCCATGCTTTATCACAAATGATCTTGCTTGCTTAAAGACCTTCCAGTTTAAAACTCTCCCGCCTGTGCTTCCACATACCACCCTGCCTTCCCAAATCCCTTAAATTTTACCCCAAATCCTGAATCAGGGAGATGGATTTGAGAGCCATGTCTCCTGTCTCCCTGCTAGTCAACCTCACAATAAAGTCTTTTCTTTTCTCAAAAGCCAGTGCCATAGAATTGGCTTCTATGTGTGTCAGGCAGTGGGCCCTTGTCTGGTAACAAATTGATCTTCAAAGGGGTTTTATTTTTGGAATATCCTGTGGCCTAGTTGAGGGTACACTCCTCCAGATCTGTAGAGTTTTATTTCTATCTGGTATTCTAGTGTATCACCAGCTTAGTACTACTTTTTATGTTAAGTTCTCAGCTTGGGAAATTGTAGACTACAAAGAATTATAAAGCTGATCTCCAAATTTGTGTGAGGACAGGCTTATGGTTATGAATTCCTAGAGATTTTCATTTTTTCATTTAGCACTCAAGAGAAAAACAGACAAGCTTCTTATTCTGATGGGCAAAGGCTGTTCCCATCCACCCTTTCACTGAGGGTGTAGCTCTCTGACATTTTGGCTTTACAAAGAGGGGTAGGTCTCAATTCCATTTCTCTCTCTCATGTAGACCTATTTTGTATTTTCTGTTCCTGTGTGACCATTAATTCCCAAGAAACGTGATTACTGAGATAGGCAAACTCTATCCTTGAAAGTGCCCAGAATCAACAGTTCACTGGTCTTCTTTTAGCTACTTATTCATTTTTTAGCTTCTAAGCACTTCCCTTACATTATTTTCAGCTCAGGTAGTCATTTAAAAGGAAGTCTATTAAGCATCTTTGTTTTTTTGTTTTTGTTAGTGCCATTGAGTAGATTACAACTCCTGGCGGAAGCCTGCCTGGTCTTTTTGTGCCATCCTCTCACTTTCTGGTGCAGTATCAGACAAAGCTCTGCTGCTATTTATATGGTTTTCATGGCCAATTTTTTTGGAAGTGGATAGCCAACTCCTTTTTCCTAGTCTGTCTCAGTCTGGAACCTGTCCACCATGAGTGACCCTGCTGGTGTTTGAAATACTACTAGCATAGCTTTCAGCATCACAGCAACACACAACCACCACATTATGACAACAGAGATGGGTGGTATAGCTCCCGGACCTGGAAATGAACCTGGGCCTCGGCAGTGAGCGCCAAATCTTAAACACTAGAACACCAGGGCTGGCTAAGCATCTTTGTAGCAGGATGAATTTCAATTTATCCAGTCCAGAATGGAAACTACACTAGTTTTTCCAATAAGAGTGATGTGATTATAATAAGTGATACATATTTTGGTGGTCATCCAAGGTTCCTGGCACACAGCTCCAAAAACTCCTATAATTTCCTATACAAGAGCTAGAATGGCATCTTTTGTTATAATATTTAGTTCTGTCCCAGTTCCTGAAATAACTCCAGAGTGATAAAGGTGAAATGGATGTCTTCTGTTATTCATAACAAGCCCCTAACAACCACACCTGAGTTTACCTTGTTAACGAAGTGACTTTTGGAAAGCCCTTAAGGATGGGAGCTGGTTGCCAGGGGAATTGATCTTGTGACTTCAGGGTCAGAACTTTCAGCCCCATCTCCCAGACCTCTGGGGAGGGGAGAGGGGCTGTAGATTGACTGAATCACTAATTGCCAATGATTTAATCATTCATGCTTGCGTGATAAAGACTCCGTAAAAATCCCTAAACTAGGGGCTCAGAGAGCTTCCGGGTTTGTGAATATGTGGAGGTGCTAGGAAGGCGGAATACCTGGAGAGGGCTTGGAAGCTTTGTGCCCCTTCTCTCACACCTTGCCCGATGCACATCTTTCATCTGGCTGTTCCTGAGATGTATCCTTTTATAATAAACTGGTAATCTTGTAAGTAAACTTTTCCTGAGTTCTGGCAAATTAATTGAACCTGAGGAGGGGTTGCGGGAACCTCTGATTTACAGCCAGTCCTCAGAAGCACAGGTAATAACCTGGACTTGCAACTGGCATTGGAAAGGGAAGAGGGGAGCACTTCTTGTGGGACTGAGTGACCTGTGGGATCTGATGCTATCTCCAGGTAGAGTGTCAAAACTGAATTGAATTATAGGACACTTAGCCAGGTGTCCAGAGAGTTGGAGAATTGCTTGGTGTGAGGGAAAAACCCACACAAATATGATCACACAAATGCCAGAAGTATTGAGAGTAGAGGAGAAACACAGGAGTGTTTCTTCCTAGACAATGGGTAACATCTTAGTTTCACCACAGGGAAAATCTGGGTCAATCTATTCACTTTTAGAACATCCAAGGTGCTGAAAATTCTTCTTGTTGTTATTTATGGTTGCCTAAGGTAGACTGAATTGTTGATCCATATTTTTTTTTTTTGAGGAAGACTAGCCCTGAGCTAATATCTGTTGCCAATCTTCCTCTCTTTGCTGAGGCAGACTGGCCCTGAGCTAACATCCATGCCCATCATCCTCTACTTTATAAGTGGCACGACTGCCACAGCATGGCTTGCCAAGCAGTGCCATGTCCGTACCTGGGATCTGAACTGGCGAACCCCGGGCCGCCAGAGCTGAACGTGCGCACTTACCTGCTGTGTCACCGGGCGGGCCACTGATCCATATTTTTTACTTCTCTGTAATCAAATTATATGTCACCCTTTGCCCATGGCCTTAGGACAATCAGAGTGTACTTTCCTGCGCCTTGACTTTGGGCTTGACCATGTGACTTGCTTTGGCCAATGGAATATTAATGGAAATAACACGAACAGAGGCTTGAAACGTGCTTGGATGGCTGCACTTACACCTTTGTGTTTCTGCTATTGCCATGAGATCATATCCTAGGTAGCCTCCTAGTCCCAGAAGAGAGACACATGGAGCAGAACCCACACTCTGGAGTTCAAGTTCAGTCTAGAACAGCTGGACTCCAATTGACATGCAGATGCATGGGAAAGAAACAAAATGCATGTTGCTATAAACCACTGAGTTTTAGGCAGTTTTTCAATGCACATTATTGTGAAAACAGCTGACTGATATAATTGCTTTGTCAGTAGTTCTTAGGCCCTTTCCCTAAAATGGAGCATTTGAAAGATATTATTCTAAAGGAAGTCTTTTAATCTAAAGTTTTTTGTTCTCAAAAGAGTAGGTTAAATTAGTTATACCATATTAATAGTTAATGGTTTGCCTTGGAATCTGTCAATAACATCTAATATAAAATGGGGTACCAACCTGGTAATTATCTAAGAAGGAGAGATCTGTGGTTTCATTTAAAGGAACAGAAGATGATGTGACATGAACATATGGATTTAGTTCTGCAATATCTTGAAGTACAGCTTCCGCCCTAAAAAAATAAATAAATGACCTTTACTATTCTTTCATTCAATATACTCAATCTCTCAAATTTGAACACTGACGACATCAGAGGAACATGAATGTTATAAAATTTCAATGGAAATTTAATACACTGTAGAGGAAGAGAAAATTAAGATTTATCTTTATAGATAACTATACAATTTTGAGATGCAGCATACTATTGTATTCCATAGTAAGCTACATAATCTCAAAGGGTACCTTCTTAGTTCCAAGCTCCTTAAGTCTTTTAACGATAAAGACCTCCTCTAACAATCTTAAAGAAATTCATTCCTAGGTAGCAATGTGAATGTATTAAAAATATGAGAAATATAAATGATTAAATAAGTATATGTCAATACTTATTTATCCATGGTAGCATGAACTTACGGTGATGAGTTAAACAACTGTGACTGAACTGGTGTTCTGGATAGAGAAAATATTCTAAACAATTGCAAGAGAAAAAAAATCCTATGATAATACATTAAAATATCTTCACCTGTTTCTCATATTAGCAACATCATCTTCACAGAGAAAGAAGTTGATTCCTAGATCCCATGCTTGGCATTTTTCTGTATCGTGAATTGTAAGTGCCTTCAAAAAAGAGGAAAATATCTGTTAAAGTCAGGAATAAGACAAAGACGCTTACTATCTCCAATACTATTTATACTGTATAGCAAGTATTATCTTGCATAATCAGACAACAGAAAGTAATTAAAGGCTTACGTATTGGAAATGACATAAAGTTAGATCCATTCACAGATGATATGACTATATACATCTGGAAACCCAGAAAAATTAATGGACAAAATACTTTAAACAGTATGAGAATTTAAATTTAGGAAAGTAGCATGTTATTTAAATCAAAACATAAAAAAATCAAAAAAATTCACACATACATTTCCCAAATGCTCCATCTTCAAAGCAAGAAAGATAACTAACTGGAAAAAAATCTGTAACTTATATTACAGTCCACAAATCTTACAGAAAAAGGGGCAAAGTATATGAACACAAACTATACTGAAAAAGAAATGCATGTGGCCCTTTAAAATATTTAAGCATGTTCAATCTTGTTCAAGAATAAAATACCTTTTCTCATTCATGAGAATGGAACAAATCCAAAAGTTTGATAATATATTCTATTGGTGAGAGCGAGGTGAATCAGGCATTCTCAAACATTATTGGTAGAAATGTGAAGTGGTACAACCTCAATGGAAAGGAATTTGGCAATCTCTAGCAAAATGTGCATTTTTACCCTTTGACACAGCAATCCCACTTTTAAGAATATCCCAAACACACACTGAGAAAAATACAAAAAGACATATGTACAAGAACACTGCGGCACTATTTGTAATAGCAAAAGGCGGAAAATAATCAAAATGTCCACCAATGAAGAACTGGATATAATAATATATGATACATCCACACAATGTATATCTATGCAGTTATAAAAAAAGAATGAAATATCTATATATTTATCACCATGGAATAATCCCAGGATATGCTGTTACATGATAAAAAGCAAGGTGGAGAAAAATATGGCACTCTATCTAAGAAAGGCAGATGGGGATAAATATGTACACACACACATGTACAGATTTCCATGTTTATAAGTATCCATTTGCTTATATTAAGAAACAGTGAGAAAAAGGAAAGAATACCACAGAGAGAAGCTAGACATACCTGAATATACTGTGTTTTATCAATTTGACTTTGAATTATATAAGTCTTACCAAATAGTAAAACTAAATTAAATTTAAAAAAGCAATCCTTAAAAATCCAAAGCAAGAATGGACAAAACTATTGATTAAACTTGGAATTATTTAAAGTAACTTAAGAAAGCACTTAATGTGTCTGCCAAATCCAGATGGGATATATCCTAAGGATAAAAAAACTTAAACCTTACAGTAAGAGATACAAAGATAAAATCAAAGAAGTAAATACTCTATAATCCTAAGTTGAAACTCAGAAATTTCAATGTTTACTCATGATGAATGTTCTAGCTCTGCTCATTGAAAAGATTTTACCATCAGTGACGATCAAAGACTACTGGGGTTGTATTAAAAGGACTCACGAACTTGCAGACAATCCCAATGAGCAAAGATGTTAAAATTTGAGCATCAATGAGAATAACTACTACAGTAGATCAAAACACATCAAATATGTTTAAATCCAGGAGTTTATCATGATGTTCATGTACACACACAGACACACACAACACAAGTTCACTAGTCACTTTTGGGGGATGAAAGGAAACCAGTGATTTTGAAAACTGCTAAATAAAGGGGGGAAATCAAGTATTTATCCTGCCTTTGGTACATATACAAATGATACTTTAATGAAACCAAATAAGTGATGAATGGAAAATTTTCTTTCTAAAATATTATTTCAGTTAATAAAAGAAGAAAAAATGATGGCATTAGAATATCAATGCCCCTAATAAAATAACGAATGTAGGCAATAATCATTAATAGCTAGTAATAATCACAAAAAAGGGGACAACAGAATATTATTTCCTCTTGATGGGAGAAAGTATCATGTGTGAAACAGTAGTGCCAAAAGAATCAAATCTAAATCTGATTCTCTGGACATAACTACCAGTTTGCAGGAAATACAGGGGTAGAGGTACACATGATAAACGACCTGATTTCTTTAACAAGTGAATTACAAGAAAAAAAAAATCAAGGAAGGGAAATTTAAAAATCAAAAGAAACCAAGTTCACCATATAAACTTTGCTTGGGTCTTGATTAGAAGAAACAAATTAAAAAAATTTCTAAGACAACTGCGAAAATTTGAACTCTAACTAGATATTTGGTAATAGGCAGGATTCTAAAATGGCCCCAATGATTCCTGTTTCCCGCTCCTAAGGCCTTTGTGTGATCCCCTCCCCTTGAGTGTAAGCTGGACCTAGTGACTTGCTTTTAATGAATATAGCATAGGTGATGGAATGTCACTTCTAAGGTTAGGTGACAAAAGACTCTGATTTGTCTTGCTAGACCATTCTCTTTCTTGTCTTCTTGTTAGCTTACTCTGATGAAGCAAGCTGCCATATTGTGAGGTGCCCTATGGAGAAGATCTCATGCCAAGGAACTGAGGGTGACCTCTGACCAAAGCTAGCAAGGAAGTGAGGTGGGAATGTGAAGTGGCACAACCTGGCCATTGAATCCTGTCAAAACTACATGAGCAAGCTTGGGAAGCAGATCCTGCCCTTGGCTTCAAGATGACTGTGAGCCCTGCCAATATCTTGACTGTGGCCTTTTAAGAGATCTTCAAATAGAGGAATCAGCTAAATTGGGCCTAATTCCTGACCCATAGAAACTGCGATAAATGCTGTTGTCTAAGTTGCTAAGTTTTGGGCTAATTTGTTTTGCAGCTATAGGTGACTGCTACAATGATATTAAGCAATTGTTACATTTTTAGGTGTGAAAATGGTATTGTGGTCAGATTTTCAAAAGGCACTCATCTTTTAGAACCATATACCAAAATATTTAAAGGAGATATAACAGGTGGTCTCAGCATCACATCAAAATAATTTGGTGTCTGGGGAGCAGTGGGGGAACGGGAAGGAGATACATGAAACAAATTTGTCTATGGGCACGTAATTGCAGTTACATGATGAGTACATGGAGTTTTGTTAAAACTATTCTATTTTTGTATAATTTTGAAATTTTCTGGAATAAAAAGTTTTTTAAAAAGAGGACAATAGAGCATTGAAACAATTTTGCTACTAAATAAGGAAGCAATAATTAGGCCAAAGTGTAAAGAATATTACCACAACTGATGAGCACAACAAAACAAAAAAGTTTATAACTAACAATTCTTACCCTCTCACTAAGGACATTTACTCACTTACCTTAATCCCTGCAAGAACGAGATTTTTTGCTGTAACAGGAAAAAAAAAGAAGAGCTTAATATTAGGAATGTATATTAGATATGTCTTCATGGAGCTTGGTCATATCTCTGACTGGATAATTTTAACTTTTTTACTATTTAAGAAATACAAGTTCCTTAGAAAATACAGATGAACAAGAAGGAAAAAATAACTTTCCCATAATCATACCACATTGAAATAATCACTCTCAAAATTTTAGTGTATTCTTGGGGCTGGCCTGGGGGAATAGTGGTGAAGTTTGTGTGCTCTGCTTTGGCGGCCCAGGGTCCGCATGTTCGGATCCCGGGTGTGGACCTACGCACTGCTCATCAAGCCATGCTGTGACAGTCAGTGTCCCACATATAAAAAACAGAAAACAGAGGAAGACTGCCACAGATGTTAACACAGGGACAGGCTTCCTCAAGCAAAAAGAGGAAGACTGGCAATGGATGTTGGCTCAGGGCCAATGTTCCTTACCACCCCCCCCAAAATATTTTAGTGTATTCTTCCAGACATATTGTTATGAATATACATATGTGTGCTTTATCATAATGAATTAATGGACATAGAGAATGATCATTAATGGCTATTAACATCACAAAAAAAGAAGCAAGAGAGTCATTACTGGTTCCTTGTGGAAGAACACAACAGTACCATGAAATGATCTTGCCAAAAGAATCAAAACTGAATCTGATCAAGGCTTTGGATCTAATTTCCTTTATAGTAAATAATACAGGGGAAGGAGTTAAATTCTTTAAATTATGTTGTTCAAAAGTGTCGTATAAAATTATGAATAAAAATAGTGCTTACCAATTTCCAAACCAAGACCACCCATACCACTTAAGAAAACACGAGACTTGGCCATCTTCTGCATTGCTGTGTCTCCAAGAACATACCTCTGTCGACTACATGTAAAACACAATAGAAAATAATTTATTTCATCAAAATTACATATCCCTTTAAAGTTGTTTGCAAAAGAATAGCATGGCAAGTAGATCCTGCCCACAGACTTGTTTTGGATCACTTGCATAGTGTTTAAAATTTCTGAATTAACTTTGCGATCTCCACTTTAATCCTTTTCCTGTAAGCAGACTTTCTGAGGCAAAAAATTGGTTCCCTTGTTGGAGTTTAGGTGACTTAAAATTAAGCAGTTTCCAAACATTATTGTAAATATAAAAGCTGATAAAGTATATAAAAGACCCTGCCACAGCTAGTATCAGAAAGGGAATTTAAAAAAAATATGCATTGGCAATTTAAAAAAGTCCGATATAGTAATAAAGCCAACAGTAAGAGCTTTTTTGAAAGAAGAGTGATAAATATGATGCTATACCAGTTTTTGAAGATAGTGGACATTCCAATGGATTCTTATGAGAATCACTTGAAAGATGAGTTTAGTATAAACAACAAATAATTCCAGAACCCTTTGGGTTGTATGTATTTCTTTGGAATTCATTCACACACACACACACATGCTAGTTTAATGTATGTTTGTTTAATTCCCATATTTCCACTATTCATATTCACTATAAAAAAAGCCAGAAAAGGGATTTCTGTCTAGTCAGAAGAACCTTCGTAAACACCAGCTATCTTTGTTATTTCCTTCTTTACCCTACAAAAGATAATAAAACCTAGGCTTTTCTTTAAAGTGTTATTCATCCTTTCTGTTTCAGAGATAAAAACTATCCATTTATTCATCAAATATTTATTGAATATCTACTATGGTATGTATGGAACAGTGTATTATATAGTCTTACCACCCTTATTTGTGTACCCCTAAATAATATATTTAAGTTTTCTCTGTTTTGTAACTTTAAATAAATGGGATCATTTTGAACATCTTCTTTTGTGTCTTGCTCTTTTTGAATGAAATTATACATAATGAGATTTATTCATATCAATACATGTAGCAGATCATTAATTTTCATTTGTGTTGTATTCTGTTGTGTTTTACTATGCTATTCTAATAATGTACCATAATATAGCTATATTACAGTTTTGGACAGTTACCAATTATGGGACTATGAGCATTCTTATATACGTTTCCTGGTATACATGTGCAGTAGTTTCCACTGTGCATATATCTAGGAGAGGAAATGCAGGGTTAACTTTATTAAATAATGCCAAACTGTTTTCCAAAGTGGATGCACCAATTTACTCTCCTCCTGGAAGGGTATCAAAGTCCCTGCAGTTCCACATCCTTAATGTGAAGGAAAAAGTTAACATAACAGGCTTGATCTTCAGCTTGTTTACAGGGCTAGACCTTGGTTGGTGTCTGTGAACTTGGCTTTTGAAACATTTCCTATGCTAATAAATTTTACTTTTCTATTTTCTTTTTTCCTACTTTCCGGAAACAAAAACTCATTAATTCTCAGGTTTCCTTTTCTACAATACAGTCATGTGTTACTTAACGATGGGGATACGTTCTGAGAAATGCCTTGTCAGGCAATTCTGTCGTCGTGCGAACATCATAGAGTATTTACACAAACCTATATGGTATAGCCTACTACATACCTAGGCTATATGGTGTAGCTTATCATTCCTAGGCTACAAACCTATACAGCATGTTACTGTACTGAATATTGTAGGCAACTGTAACACAATGGTAAGTATTCGTATATCTAAACATACAAAAGGTATAGCAAAAATACACTATTAAAGATAAAAAATAGTACACCTGTACAGGGCAATTACCATGAAGGTTGCAGGACTGGAAGCTACTCTGGGTGAGTCAGTGAGTGAGTGGTGAGTGGCCTAGGACATTACTGTACACTACTGTAGACTTTATAAACACTGTACACTTAGGCTACACTAAATTTATAAAAAAAATTTACTTTCTTCAATAATAAATTAACCTTAGTTTACTGTAACTTTTTTACTTTATAAACTTTTTAATTTTTTTAACTTTTTGACTCTTTTGAAATAACAGCTCAAAACACAAACACACTGTACAACTGTTATGACAGTTATGATGTCACCAGGCAATAAGAATTTTTCAGCTCCACTGTAATCTTATGGAATCACTGTCATAAATGGGGCCTGTCATCAACAAAAATGTTACATGGCTTGTGACTGTACACATGTAAAATTTTGATCTTAAACAGCATTCCAAATTTGGATACATAGTACTTTCACTATCATTTTCCAATTTTAATTATGATTCTTTTTTGACTTATGGGTTAAACTGAAGTTTTTTAAATAGCTCCAAAAAAGCATGAATTATATATAATAAAATTATCTTATTGAATTTAAATATTTTGCTCTGCAAAAGACATTGTTAATAAAAAGACAAGCCACAAACTAGAAGAAAATAACTGCAAACATATATATAATAAAGAACTTGTAAACAGAGTATATAAAGAACTCAGTAAGACAAAGAACCTAACAAAACAGGAGAGGTGAAAGATTTAGAGATATTTCACCAAAGAAGATAGATGACAAATAGGTTCATGAAAAAATGCTCAAGATCACTAGATACTATGGAAACGCAAATTAAAACCACAATGTAATACCACTATATACATATCAGAATGCCTAAAATTAAAAAGACTGACTATACCAGGAGGTGAGTGAACATGTGGGACAACTCACACTCTCATCCACTACTAGTGGGAATGTAAAATGGCACAACTTGGGAAACATTTTGGCATTTCTTAAACAGTTCAAAAGAAACCTACCATACAACCCAGCCATTCATTTCTAGGAATTCAACCAAGAGTAAATGAAGCCACATATCTACCCTAAAACTTGTATATAACTTCTCATGACAGCCTTATTTGTAATAGTCAAAACCTGGAAACAACCCAAATGCCCACCAACAGCTGAATAAATTATAGTATATCCAAAGCAACATAATACAAGTCAACAATAAAAAGGAACAAATTACTGATGCAACATAGATGAATCTCAAAGTCATTATGCTGAGCGAAAGAAGTCAGACTCCTCAAAAGTGTATATACTGTATGATTCCATTTACATAAAATTCTAAAAAATGAAAACTATTCTACAGCGACAAAAAGCAGATCAGTGGTTGCCTGGGAAAATGGGAATTGGAGAAGGGAAGAAGGGATTACAGAGGGCACCAAGAAAATGTTTGGATGTGATGGATATATTCATTATCTAAATTGTGGTGATGATTTCACGAGTATATACACATGTCAAAACACATCAAATTGTACACTTTAAATATGTACAGTTTATTATACATCAATTATACCTTAATAAAACTGTGAAAAAAATATGTATTTATGTTGGGAGACACTCCTGCAAGAGTCTTTCACACTCCTACATTATCTCTGTAGATATGCCTAGAAGAGCAACGTCCTGACCTCTCTTAACCTGGGCCTTTCCTCAGGATTGTTTTTACAGCACATAATCTTGAGGGATGAGGCAAATCTCTCTCCAAAAAAAAGAGCAGTTTGCCTACTGCTTGCCATAAAATGGTGCATGCCAAAATTCAGTGTTCCTCAGCTGTGATGTAAACATGCAGTGTACACAGCATCCATCTGAGCCCATGGCATCACCCCCATGGGACTTGGGAGCAAGAGGAACTGACACCACGCTTATGTCTACGCTGCTTGCTGCCTTGTAAGTGATGAAAACCTTTGTCTCTGATCCAGAAGTTTCACATCTACTGTCAGCATCCACTAAATAATAATCAGCTAGCTTTCAGCTTTTAAGTAGGATAAAATCAAATCCTAGACCCTGAACATACATACATAAGGTCTGACAAGGTTAAAGAAGAGGATGTTGGAGGGTAAAGCGGTGAGGAGTGACATGGAGGCTAAAAAGAAAGATATGGCCATAACTCGTAAATAATAAACAGAAACGACTGAGCTCTTAGGCTCTATTCTTCATGATTAATTTGTAATTTGTACCAATTTTTCTCATTAAATATTTGTTGAATGAATGAATGTATTAAAAAATGAATGAATGAAAAAAGATGAGATTTAAGAGGTTAAGTAATAGATTAAGATCACACATTCATAAATGGTGGAGGATGATTCAAATTCAGATCTAATACCAAAGAATATACTCTTACCACTATGTTACGCTGTATCCAAAAAGGGGCTTAAATACATATTATACAGTTTGGCCTCACCAATGTAAATGACAGGGAACCATTTAAGAATTTTAAACTGAGAAGCCATGGGCTCTGAGATGAGTTTCAAAAATATGACTTTGGATAAAATACGGAAGATGGATTAGAGACAAGAGTAGCTCTAAAGAGATTACATAACAGAATATTACAACAGTTCAACTGAGAGATGCCAAATGCAGAGAGAGAGAATGAAAGAGTTGGAATTGAGTTGTTTAGAAAAAACTGAAAGGATTAAAAAAAATTAATTGTATTTAGAGGATGACAAATACGGAAAAATCTAAGATGACACGAAGGTTTCTAGTTTAGCTTACTGAGTGGGTGTGGTAGCATTTAATTAAGCTTGGGAACGAGAGGAGGAAAGGAGGAAAAGGGATCCAATAGTGTTGAGTGCTACTTTATGCCAAAAACTTTTACATTAACAGTTTTCTTATAAAATCTTTAAGACTAGACATTTGTTTTTAAGAAACGAGATATTATTCTCATTTATGCATGAGAAATATAAGGAGCAGAAAGATCAAATAACTAGTTCCAGTTCATACAAATATCGGTATTGAGATGTGAACATTCATCTCTGTCTCCAGAGACCATGTTCATTCCACTGTACCACAATGTTTCCCTAAGAAGTAGACATCTGCTGAACATCTACCTGGTTTACATTTAAAATACCTTGTATGCATTTAAAAGCAAAGGTCGTGAGCTTGGGAAGAGAAAGCTGAAGAAAGAAATTAAAGTTTCACTAGCATACAGTAACAGCGAAAATCATGGGAATGGATGATGTGAACGACAGTATGAACTGAGAGAAAAATCCTAAAGTTGGAACCTGGAGTTTACAGTGCATGCAAAGCAAGAGCACCCTAGGAAAAAGTCTGAGAAGGAAGAGTCAGAGGAGTAGAAGCAAATCCAAAAAGACTGTTATGTCAAAAGCCAGAGGAAAAAGTCTTCTCTAGTATTCCACTAGAATAAACACAGGTTTTGATACTATTATGGCTGTATTACATCTAGATACCTAAGAATGCCCTGATTCTGCTTTGATATTCACTTCTTCATAAAGTGATCTCTACACAGAAACCTATATGCAAGGAACATACAAAAATAGATATCAAAGTACCAACTTAATATTAGGTGAATCAGCCCTAAATACCTCCAATGGAGAGTTCTTTGGTAAAAGCAGTTAGAAAACCAAGGCTGGAGTCCTAAACTGGGACTCATTCATTTCTTCAGATAAATCTTGGGATCAAGAGGCCCAGGCACATCCTCAGAGGGAAAGAAAGAAATGGCCAGATCTACAGAATTGGCTGAAGTCTAACTCACTCAACAATTTACAGGCAATAAAAGTACAGAAATAAATAGAGATGTGGATTAGAAACAGTCCACCCAAAAAAGCTTTGGATTCTGAGAAAAATTTAATTGATCAGTAACTATAAGATGAATTAAGATTAAGCAGTAATAGGAAAAAAGTGAAATGTATTCAGAAAGACACTTTGTTCAACTAGGTATTGAAATTGTCCTAAAAATATTTCCCACTTATGTATATATATTGACAAATAAAAATGGCAAGCAATAGGATATATTGGAGTATATGAGGAAGCCATTTGGTATAAACCTAATTCGGCCTGACTTTGTTTTTTCCAAAAGGGCCTGACTGTGGCTGTTGAGCAAGCATTGTATATCTGCTTAGCCATTTCCTATGGCCAGAATAAAGGCCCTTGAGATAAAGGTGCAACTTCCCCTCACATTGGCATTTCCTTAGGGATAAGCATCTTTCCTTAGGCTAGGAACTGATTGCTGTACTCACCTTTGACACCCAGCTCACCTGTGACCACTCAGCTGGAGACAAGAGACTGCCACCCTGCTGTGTTCACTGAGACAGAAGACCTACCTGCCATTTCCATCAATCGCTGTGCCTACAGAGCAATCTCTCGACTACTGTAAAAAGGACATTTCAATCCTATGTGAAACATCCTCTCTGGGGGTATATAACCACTCTGTGCACCCCACTTCTTTGGTGCCCTTTCTTCCTTCGGGAAGAAAGGCCCCGGGTTATAATCCTCAGATTTAAGCTCAGAATAAACTCACCCAAATTTTCATTTATAGATTGGTTATGGATTATTTTCGTCGACAATATGAATATTAGAAACTTATTAGTTAATACCCAAGATTTGTAGATTTTAGAGAGTTTTAGTTTTGTAGGAAAGCCTAATTATTTATAAGTAATTATAACCTGAGACTCAGTTATTTATATCTGAGAAAACCTATACCTAGTAAATATTAACCAAATTTCAATTATAGTGTCTAGGAGGAAATAAATAATATTTCAAATACTGACTTTACAAATATCAACAAATCTAAGATGCCAAAAAGTTACGCTTCTTAATTTTTTGGTAAAAATGAATGTATGTGTATCTGGCCTGTTAAAAAGATGCTCATTTACTCAAAATATCCCAATTACAGAGAAAAGAGAAGCTTTTCTGTTTTTCTATCCTTCTAGCACTCAGAATCTTCCAGATATAAAGATTCTTACTGTCTTACTGTAGTAGCTTCATGTCAGATTCCAGCAGAGGGAATGTCGCACCTTGCCGTGATATTGGTTTTGCCTCAGGTGAAATGTGTAAATGCCCTCTTAACATCAATATCTCCTAATGTTAGCACCATATGCACCTTTTTCAGACTTTTCTATCTTATCTTTTGATTCTTCTAGCTTGGGTTCCTGCCCAGCCACTGAACTGCCAACTATCTAGGGTTCCAGACCACAGGTCAATCTGAACCCTCTGTCTTGTTCTAGTCATTCAATAATCATTTAATGAGAATCTTCTAAGAATTAGACACTGTGCCATGGACTTGGCTCTAAGAAACTCATAGTTTGACAGAGTTGACAAACATATAAAAAATACTATGAGACAATGTGATGAGTACTTTAACAGCAATGAGAATAATGTGCTTTAGGACTAAGCAGAAAGGATTATAAGTAACTCAGGTAACATACCAGAGTAGATATTTGAGTGAGTCTTAAAAGGTAAATAGAGGGGCTGGCCCAGTGGCATAGCGGTTAAGTTTGAGCGCTCCACTTTGGCGGCCCGGGGTTTGCTGGTTCAGATCCTGGGCGCAGACCTAAGCACCACTTATCAAGCCACGCTGTGGCAGGCGTCCCACATGCAAAATAGAGGAAGACGGGTACAGATGTTAACTCAAGGCCAAGCTTCATGCAAAAAGAGGAGGATTGGCGGCAGATGTTAACTCAGGGTTAATCTTCCTCCAAAAAACAAAAAGAAAGAAAGAAAAAAATTTAAAAAAAGGTAAATAGAAGGTGTTTTTGAGGCACAAAAGGGCACTCTAGGAAAAGACCACTGAGGTGTAAAGGTATAAACTATGTTTGGTAAGAAAGTAGTCTAGTATGGCCAGCATATTTGGAGGAAAAGGTAAGTTGGGGCCAACACATGGTGTTGGAAAAACTGGATTTCTGCCATGTAAAAGATGAACAGAAGAAACTGGACCTTTATCTTATACCATGCACAAAATCAACCCAAAATGGATTAAGAATCTAAACATAAGACCCGAAACTATAAAAATTCCTAGAAGAAAATATAGAGGAAAAGCTTCTTAACATTGGGCTTGGCAAGTATTTGCTGGATATGACACTAAAAGCACAGGCAATAAAAGCAAAAATAGACACGTGGGACTACTTCAAAACTAAAAAGCTGTGCAGCAAAGGAAACAATCAACAAAGTGAAAAGGCAAACTACGGGAATGGGAGAAAATATTTGCAAAACATATATCTAATAAGGGGTTAATATCCAAAATATATAAGAAACTACAATTCAATAGCAAAAGACCCCCAAATAACCTGATTAAAAAATGAACAAGGACTAGAACAGACATTTCTACAAAGGAGACACACAAATAGCCAAGAGGAATATGAAAAGGTGCTCAACATCACTAATAGGGAAATGCAAAACCACAATGAGATATCACCTCACACCTATTTGAATTGCCATTATAAAACAAAAACAAAACCCCAGAAAATAAGTGTTGGTGAAGCTGTGGAGAAACTGTTTGTGGGAACATAAACTGGTCCAGCTGCAATGGAAAACAGTATGGAGGGTCCTCAAAAAATTTAAAGAGAACTACCATATGATCCAGCAACACCTGATCATATATAAATTACTATATATCACATCTGAACTGCTATATTCTGTAACTTTCAGCCAAGCAAACTTCAGACTACTTACATAACAGTGCAAATGGAAAATCTAATCTCTGGTTTACTGAAAATTATATCCATTAATCAGCCATTACAGGGTCGGATGGATATAAAATAGTTTCACAAGGATTATAACTAATGAATAAAATTAGTCAATGCTATCTCAAGGAGCTGCCATTTGTTATCCTAAGAATATGACCAAAGGGACATTAAGAACATCATAATTATAGATTAAGAGTCGAACTTAAGTGACTTCTGAAGTATATTTATAATCAGGAGACCATATGGTAAAATGATTTTCACATAAGTAAAATTAAGTTAGTCTTTTCTTTTTAAAAAAATATAAAGAGAAATTCAAAATACATAATGAGCCAAATTTTACCTTCATAAAATGTCTTTTATGATTGTATAGAGAGAAAGTCTAAAAACTTTTAAACTGAGATTACATTATCTTCCATACAAACAACAAAGTATTAAAAAAAATTTCTTAGGAATAATAGCAACATGTGTTTTAATTTTTCTTTACTTTTGAAAAACACATTTTGAGTTCACGGAAAAGTATCGTAAAAAAAGGCCTACTAAATTCTATTCAAATCACAGCTCTTCAATCACACAATACCTCTCCACTTTCTACACAGTGCAAATATGCAATGTTGTTAATGAGATTAAAGCAAATATATTCTCTAGATGTTACTGACTGAAGTGAAATGAACTGTTTTTCATGAGACTCTTGCAGTAGTGAGAATATGAATGTGTACTGCCCAAAAACAACAGGTATGTTTTGTGGTGAATAGCAAAATCATTCTTAGTCACATCACCGAAACCTAAAGCAACTGAGATTTAAATATTATTCAAGCTTTCAGACTAAAAACAAAAAACAAAAAACAAAAAAAAGAAACAAAAACCCAGAAAACTCCCCCCAAAACCACAGAAACTCTAATTTTAACTTGAGAGGAACTCTTAGGATATATTTACAAAATTCTGCATAGGCTTAATGGTATCTTCAAATAGACTACTTCATTACTTGAGAACAATGAATGGGGAAAATAAGTTTCCGTTTTCATAAGGTCCTTACCTGTATAACGCATCATCAATCTCCACAGATTCTGTTGGCATGATTGGCAAATTTGTATTTGTACTGAAAAAATAAAACAATTTATAAGGGCAAGTACAGTTATTCAATATTCACATTCTGTAATACAACAGTCAATTATATGTGAAATCAGAGTCACCAGTTATTAAAGGAGATTTTACAAACCAGAAATATATTTATATACCACTTTACTTAGATTTTAAAAATAGGTCAAAATTAAATTCACTGATTGTCTATTCTGTCTGTGGGTAAAATTAGAGTCCATGGTTGTTTTATTCTCAGGTGTTATCATTGCTACACATATTCTGACCTAGATTTTAGCAATTTTGTTGGAGTGCCCCATAAACGTTCTTTAATATACATAATCTTTAGATAATCTCATTCAACCCATGGAATTTACCATAAACTGATAATATCTAAACTTATTGCTCCATGTTTGATATATTCACTGACATCCAGATTTTATACATCTGACAAAAGAACATCTCTACTCTAATGTCTAATTGGTATTATGAACATAATAAGCCCCAAACAGAATTAATTGTCCCTACTTAATCTGTTTTCCCCCAGTCTTTCCCCAACCCAATTTCTGGTACCACAATTTACTCACTTGCTTAGACCAAAAATCTAGGGATCTTCTTGTTTAACTTGTTCTCTCATTTTCTCCATCTGTGAGTCCTGTTAGCTCTACCTTCAAAACAGATCTCATATCTGATCACTTATCACTATTTCAATCAGTACAATCTTAAGCCAAACCACCATCATATTTCATCTGAACTACTTCAAAGGCCTCCTAACTAGTCTCCCCATTTCTACCAATGTCCTTTCTCTTCAGTTTATTCTCCACATAACAGCCTAATCTTTTAGAATGTAGTCAGCCATCACTCCCCAACTTAGAACTACCCTTCAGTGGATTTCCTTTACTCCTAGAATAAAATTCAAACACTTTACATGCTTAAAAGGGCCTACGTGTTCTGTCTCCCAATTTCCTCTCCAATCTCAACTCCCACCACTCTCCCTCTTGCTGACTATATTCAGCCAAACTGGCCTACTTGCTGTTCCACAAAAAGCCAAGCTTGCTATCACTTCAAAGTTTTTACAGTTGCTATTTCCTCTGCTTGGAATACTCTTCCTTCAGATCTCTGAATAGCTGACTCCTATCATTTAAGCCTCTATTAAAATATTGTCTCACAAATATTACACAGCCCATTCCTGATTCACCCTATCAATGAAATGGCTCCCCTTCTCCCTAGGTCACTCCCTAACTCCATACCCTGCTGTATTTCCTTCCAATCATTTACCATAGCTGTTTATTGTCTGTCTTCCCCTATAGAATGTATGATGTGCTAAGCATTCATTACTGTATTCCAAATACTTAAAACAGTACCTGACATTTACTACTCATAAGAGAGAACAGTGTCACTAATTGTTTTAAGTGCTTTAGATGTACTGAGTTAACCCTTACAACAACTTTGTGAGATACGCACTATTACCCATCTCCACTGAACAGAGGAAAAAAACTAAGGCTGACAGAGGTTAACTTAAATAACCTGCCCAAGGTCACAAAGCAGGTAAATGGCAGAGCCAGGATAGGAACCTAGGCAGTCTAGCTCTTGACCACGATGCTATACTGCCTACTGCCTCTCATAGTAGACATAAAGAAAGCATTCAACATCTGTTGAATGAACTTTAAAAACAAAAAAAAAAAGCATTAAACATACTAATGTGACAAGATATAGTAATATATCGTTTGCCACAGCTCATCTCAATTTTTTCACAGCACAGCACACAAAGAGAAATGATAATAGGATATACAATGGGAAACAGACAGTTGCTGGACGGAAGGAACCAGCCTGGGGCATTTGGGTCTGAGCCATGGTGACAGTGGAGATCAATATCATCTTGGCAAAAGTGTAATGCATTCCAGGTTCTAGGAAGCTCTAATTATCAATTACAGGATTCTAAAAACGTGACAGCATGATATTTAGTTTTAGAATCCAGTTTTCTAGGCCTGGTACTGATATATAAGCCAAAGGATTTGTAAATATACTTAATCAAAACGTTATCATTTATCTTACCACAAATTCATTGGGATCAGCAAATCACACCAGCTTCTAGCTAACCAAACGGATAACTATTAGAGAGATTCCTGATTGCAATTATGAGAGCAAACCAGAAGACAGCTGTGTCCTAGGAGATCACCTAATAAAAATATACATGCACAATATACCGTGTTTTGGCATTGTAACAAAATATGAAAATCAAATTTATTATACAGTTTTTTTTCTCCTTAGTACACTTTCACTAGCTGTCTTCCTTGCACCGAGGGCAACAGTCTGGCGGGTAAAGCTCTCAAGTAAAAATGAGAAGAGCTATATTCTAACCAGCTGTCACTTAATGATATGACTCGCACTTACTTTTCAGAAAGTTCTGCCTTACTGGAATGTTTCAACATTTCTATAATAAGGTATACCTGGCAATCAAAACATCCTTAAGGGGAGGTTTTGTTTGTATTACATAATAGTCCCCAAGCATATTTGGCAGTGTTGACAACAGCAGACAATATCATCGTTCTAAAAGGATCCCTTCAGTCTCATTAGAAAAAATTCTACAGGTTTATGACAGTCTCACATTAACTCAAAATCATATATCCATCATTTCTATCGTTGGAATATTATATTCCGGTAGTGGGTAGGATTTAACTATCCACTTTATTAATTATGAGGTGATTGAAACAAGAACTACATGAACATTTTGCAAGAGTGCAAAAGACCTGAAAAACCTTAACACCAAGTAGAAGATAAGAATGAGTAACTCGTGCAGGGTTTTTTCCTAGATTTTTTTTTTTTCTTTTTTTACTGGAGTCAACAGAGGCCTCTGGGTGTCCTGACCGCCACTGATTCACCATGACCAACTTCCCTCTGGTAACAGTTTTCAGAGGAGGAGCTCAGCGGAGGATCGCGCACAGAAGAGCTCTTGGCTTTCACTTTCCGAGAGAAGGGAAGAAGGTGTCGGGCCCTAGCGCTGGGAAGCTCACACCCAGCGACCGGCCAGAACTCTCGGTCAAAGGCGCCCCGCCCCCTCCCCGCCCCGCACACGTCCGATGACTGGGAGGAAGGAGGATGGCAGACCCTAATCGGAACTGAGAAAGCGCTGAAAGGGACCAGAAGTGGACTTTCTCCTCCTCTAAACCGGGAGCCGCAGAGGCCGGCGCCCACGCCGCCACACCCACCCCGCGCGCACCCCTTGCCTCCCAGGGCCGGCTCCGCTCGGCCCCGCAGCGCTCCCTCCCCGCCCGAGAGGAAGAAGCAGAAAGCTGGCGCCGGGTCCTGCCCGCCAGTCCTCGCGTCTTCGCTCCCAACTGGTCTTCTCACCTGCTGGCGCCCCAGGAAGAGCAGGACGCCTCTTCGGCCGGAGGTGCAGCCACCGGGTCGGACATCTCCATCGCCTCAGACGCCGCCAGCCCGGGAAGGGAGGGAGGGGGCGGGACCGCCGGGGGTCAAGGGGCGGGCGGTGACGTCACCGCAGGGGCGGGCCTGCGGGGCGCGCAGCCCGGCTGTGCTTTCCCGTCAACCCCAGCGGCGTCCCGTTTTCCGGTTTGGGTGTGGCCGCGGGGTGGGATTTGCTGCAGGTGTGCGCAGTGAGCTGCGACCGGTTCCCGCGGACTGGAATGGAACCAAAACACTGGAGTTCCACGTCAGCTCTCAATCTACAGCCAAGCCCAGAGGATTCCAGTGGCCAGCAAAATGATGGGGTTGCACTAGCAAAATCTTTAAGGGTTTTATAACAAGAAGAGGAAACCTCTTCATTTTATTAAAAAAAAACAAAACCCCAAGGTTAGTAATAGGTAGCTCCAGAATTCCAGTCTGGGATTCCATTTTAAGACGCTATACGTTTAACAAATAATTTTGGACATCTACCACATGTTAGGTACTGTCACAGACGTAATAGAATCATTTGATTTTTAGAGCTGTAAGTGACATTATGTCACCCGGTTTGCCCTCTTCACTTTGTAGGTCAGGGAAAGGAACTCCCTTCAGTGTAAAATGACTTGGTCAAGGTCACAGAGCTAGTCGTTACCAGAACACATGCTTAAGGACCTTTCATCTAATTCTCTTTCCATTGACTACCCTTTCACCTTTCTTAGAAACAACAAGAATTAGTGGGACACGATAAGATTAGGATTTAGCTTTCAGTCTAGATAACAGTACATATTTGAAGAAACAATTGTAGGATTTTAACAATTGGCATATACGTTGACTTTATATCGTCTTCTGTAATGTATATTTTTATTTAATTAGAATTTCTCCCTTCCTTGGGTTGAAAGAGGGTTCAGGCAAAACTGCATTATTCTTTGTGCTTCTCTATTCTCTTTTCAAAATTGTGTAATTGAAACTTCATGCTGCTCACCGATGGCATCATTCAGATTTCTCTGTCCAGTTGTGTGCCTTTTTTACATAACCTTTAAAATGAACTTGGTCTAAGTCCCATTCTTTCAAGGTTCCGCTCTAGCACTAGGCTTATTCCTTGTCTTTTCTCTTTATTCTAAGTTAAATATAAATGTCTTTGACTGGCCCACCCCACAGAAAATGCTAATTTCTCTATTTCCCTCCAGTTTCCCTTCTGCATTTATTTTCTTCCTAAATTTTTGTTGAATGTGTATTAAACTTTTGGACCTAATGACTAGACATTGATCAGGTGATAGAGATACAATGATCCCTGATTTCATCAGTCTCATTGTGGGAAGCCAAAAAATGGAAAATAAATGACAAAATAATTTTGGAAACTAAATATGATGAAAAAATATAAAAGGATAGGGAGTTAGAAGGAGACTTGGGGAGGAACAGGGAGATAATTTTAGATAGAGTAGTCAAGGATGGCCTCTTTGAGGAGGTGACATTTTTGCCAAAACCTGAATGATGTGAACCCTGCAATTATCTAGCAGAAGAATAATCTAGATGGGGGAAAAGCAAGTGTAAACTTCTTTTATTTTCTTTTTTTAGCATTTATCACCTTCTGGTGTATATTTATTTGTTTATTTCTATATTACCTCTCAAGCTTTAAAACAGACTGGGCCTAGAGAAAGAGATTCAAAGTGTGAGGAGGAATTTAATGTGAAAGAGATTCTCCATTGCTGGTTTTGAAGAGGAAACAGGCCACATAGAAAGGAGTGGGAATGGCCTCTAGGAGCCAAGAGTGGCCTCCAGCTACAACCAACAAGAAAACAGGGACCTTGGCCTACAGCTGCAAGGAGGCTCCGAGCTCCAGATCAGAACACAGTCAGCTGATACCTTATTTCAACTTGTGAGGCCCTGGGCAGAGAACCCAGCTATGCCGTGCCCCCACTGCTAACCTGCAGAACTGTGAGCTGATAAATTTATGTTGTTTTAAGCCACTATATTTATGGTAATTTGTTATGCGGCAATAGAAAATGAATATACTGAATTTCATCTAAGACCTACATTTCTTCACATTTCAACATCCCTAAAATTGGAATGTATTTTTTCTTTTTTATCAATACAGGAAATAATGGTGCTCTTAAAATTGAGGTTATCTTAGAGTTGGGAAAATATAGTATGAATTATTTCAAACAGTATAACAGATACCCACATTTAACAGATTATGTATATATATATATATATATATATATATACATATATATATTTTTTTTGGCTGAGGAAGATTTGTCGTGGTCTAACATGTTGCCAGTCTTCCTCTGTTTTGTATGTGAGCTGCTGTCACAGCATGGCCACCAATAGATGATCAGTGTAGGTCCATGCCTGGAAACCAAACCTGGGCCTCAGAAGAGAGTGCCCCACACTTAACCACTAGGCCACCACAGATTTAACACATTTTAATGTTTTCTCACACTTCCAAAATGGGAAAGAAAATTATAATATCATGACTTTTGACAGTGAAGCTTTTTGCCAGAAGAAAGTAGAATAACGTATTTAGGTTACTCGAGGGGACGAGTGTGGGGTAAGGATTTTATATCCAGCAAAACCAATTCTCACGTACAAAGGTTATAAACTGTGATCAACACTTGATATGATATAAACATAAACAAGCCCTTCCTGAAGAATTACTAGAGAATGAGCATCAGACAACCAAAATGACAAGAGAAACATTGACCTAAGGATTGGTTCAGGTTCTTTACAGAAAACCATAGTCTGTTGTATATGTTAGCTTTTGTGTTCCCTCTGGTTTATTACTAATTCTCCTGAGTTCTGTCACCTCATTTCTGAGTTTTCCTAATTTTTTCCCTAGCTCTATTGAGGTATAACTGACAAATAAAATTGTAAGATATTTAAAGTTGATAAAAGAAAGAGATACGGATGAGGCCAAGTTGATGTGATGGTTACCATGACCACCTCAAGGCTGAACTATAGGCAGAAATAAAAAATTATGTTTTAACCTTGACTGTCACCAGATGGCCAGAGAACAACGAAGTAGTTTTTCCCTGCAGTTTGGACATTTAGAAAGCCCCAAGCACAAGCTACACTGTAGCTGGAAAGAGTAACCAGTTAGAACTGGACTTAACCTTGCATACACTGCAATTTTGCCTTTGAAACCAGCCACTCCAAAACCAAGGGCTGCGCTCATCTATCAGCTTGCTGGTTGAGGTGTACTTCCCCCGTTTGCAAACCTTTAATAAAGCCTCTCTTTTCTTTGAAACCTATCTTTGCCTTGTAAAGCTGCTCATTTTGGTTAAAAAAGTGTACAGTGTGATGATTTGACATACATATACATTGTGAAAGGATTTCTCCCATTGAATTAATTGAGCTTTTCTAATTCTGAATCATGTTCTGTCAGATCTTGTATCATTTTCTTTTTTTAAAAAATTACTTTATTGAGGTCATAATGGTTTATAACTGTGTAGGTTTCAGGTGTACATTATTATATTTCAGCTTCTGTATAGACTGCACTTTGTTCATGACCAATAGTCTAGTTTTTATCTGTTACCATACATATGTGCCCCTTTACCCCTTATGCCGTCTCCCCACCTCCTTCCCCTCTGATAACTGCTAATCTTGTTCTCCTTATCTATGTGTTTGTTTATCTTCCACATATGACTGAAATCATTCAGTATTTGTCTTTCTCTGTCTGACGTTTCAATTATCATAATACACTCAAGGTCCATCCATGTTGTCACAAATGGCATGACTTTGTCTTTTTTTATGGCTGAGTAGTATTCTATTGTATATATATAACACATCTTCTTTATCTTTTCATCAGTTTATGGGCACATGGGTTGCTTCCAAGTCTTGGCTATTGTGAATAATGCTTCAATGAACATAGGGGTGCATATATTTTTTGGAATGAGTGAGTTTGTGTTCTTTGGGTAAATACTCAGAAGTGGAGTAGCTGGATCATATGGTATTTCTATTTTTAATTTTTTGAGAAATCTCCCTGATGTTTTCCATAGTCTAGGCACCAGTTTGCATTCTCACCAGCAGTGTCTGAGGGTTCCCTCTTCTCCACATGCTGTCCAACACTTGTTATTTCTTGTCTTGCTAACTATAGCCATTCTGACAGGTGTGAGGTGATAGATCATTGTAGTTTTGGTTTGCATTTCCATAATAATCAGTGATGTTGAACATATTTTCATGTGCCTACTGGCCACCTGTGTATCTTATTTGGAAAAATATCTGTTTAGATACTTTTCCCAATTTTTGACTGGGTGGTTCATTTTTTTGTTCTTGGTTCTATGAGTTCTTTATATACTTTGGAAATAAACCGCTTGTCAGAATATGATTTACAAATATTTTCTCCCAGTTGGTGGGATGTCTTTTTGCTTTGATGATGGTTTCCTTTGCTGCGCAGAAGCTTTTTAGTCTGATGTAGTCCCATTTGTTAATTTTTTCTTTTGTTTCCCTTGCCTGAGTATACATGGTATTCAAAAAGATACAGCTAAGACCAGTGTCAAAGAGTGTACTGTCTGTATTTTCTTCTAGGAATTTATGGTTTCAGGTCTTACATTCAAGTCTTCAACCCATTTTGAGTTAATTTTTGTGTATGGTGCAAGATAGTGGACTAATTTCATTCTTTTGCACATGGCTGTCCAGTTTTCCCAACACTATTTATTGAAGAGACTTTCCTTTCTCTGTTGTATGTTTTTGGCTCCTTTGTCGAAGATTAGCAATCCAAAGATATGTGGTTTTATTTCTGGGCTCTCAATTCTGTTCCCTTGATCTGTGTGTCTGTTTTTGTGCCAGTATCATGCTGTTTTGTTACTATAGCTTTGTAGTGTATTTTGAAATCAGGGATTGTGATACTTCCAGCTTTGTTCTTTTTTCTCAGGGTTGCTTTGGCTAATCAGGGTCTTTTGTTGTTCCACATAAATTTTAGGATTCTTTGTTCTATTTTTGTGAAGAATGTTGTTGGGATTCTGGTTGGGATTGCATTAGATTTATAGATTGCTTTAGGTAACATGGACATTTTTAACTATGTTTGTTTTTCCAATCCTTGGGCATGGAATACCTTTCCATTTCTTTATGTCATCATTGATATCTTTCAATAATGTCTTATAGTTATCAGTGTATAGGTCATTCACCTCCTTGATTAAGTTTACTCCTAGGTATTTTATTCTCTTTATTCCAATTGTAAATGGGATTGTATTCTTGATTTCTCTGTCTGCTAGTTCATTATTAGAGTATAGAAATGCAACTGACTTTTGTATGTTGATTTTGTAACCTACAACTTTACTGTATTCATTAATTCTTCAAACAGTTTTCTGATGGATTCTTTAGGGTTTTCTATATATAGAATCGTCTGTGAGTAGTGACAGTTTTACTGCTTCCTTTCCAAATTAGATGCTTTTTATTTCTTTTTCTTGCCTAGTTGCTCTGTCTAAAACTACCAGTACTATGTTGAATGAGAGTGGCAAGAGTGGGTATCTTTGTCTTGTTCCTGTTCTCAGAGGAAAAACTTTAGGTTTTTCACCATGAATATGATATTGGCTGTGGGTTTGCCATATTTGACTTTTATTATGTTGAGATACTTTCCTTCTATACCCATTTTATTTTTAGTTTTTGTCATAAATGGATGTTGGATCTTGTAAAATGCTTTCTCTGTGTCTATTGAGATGATCGTGAGATTTTTTTTTTTTTTTGAGGAAGATTAGCCCTGAGCTAATTGCTGCCAATCCTCCTTTTTTTTCTGAGGAAGGCTGGCCCTGAGCTAACATCCGCTCCCATCATCCTCTACTTTATATGTGGGATGCCTACCACAGCATGGCTTGCCAAGCAGTGCCATGCCCGCACCCAGGATCCAAACTAGTGAACCCTGGGCTGCTGAAGTGGAACGTGTGAGCTTAACCACTGTGCCACTGGGCCAGCCCCGACCATGTGATTTTTATTCCTCATTTTGTTATTATGTTGTATTGCATTGATTGATTTGTGAATGTTTGTTGAACCATCCCTATGTCCGTGGTATAAATAAATCCCTCTTGATCGTGGTGTACGATCCTGTCAATGTATTATTGTGTTTGATTTGCTAATATTTTGTTGTGAATTTCTGCCTCTGTCGTCATCAGCGATTGTTGGCCTGTAATTTTCCTTTTTTTGTGTTGTCTTTGCCTGCTTTTGGTATCAGGTAATGTTTGCCTCATAAAATGAGTTAGGAATCATCCTGTGCTCTTCAGTTTTTCAGAAGAGTTTGAGAAGGATAGGTATTAAATCTTCTTTGAATGTGTGGTAGAATTCACCAGAGAAGCTGTCTGGTCCTGGACTTTTGATTTTGGTTTTCAATTACTGTTTCAAGCTCTTTACTTGTGATTGGTCCATTCAGATTCTCTATTTCTTATTGATTTAGGTTTGGGAGGTTGCACGATTCCAAGAATTTATTCATTTCTTCTAGGTTAACCAATTTATTGATGTATAGCTTTGCATAGTATTCTCTTATAATCCTTTGTATTTCTGTGATGTCTATTGTAATTTCTCCTCTTTCATTTCTGATTTTATTTATTTGAGCCTTATCACTTTTTTTCTTAGTGAGTCTAGCTAAAGGTTTGTCAATTTTGTCTATCTTTTCAAAGAACTAGCTCTTAGTTTCATTGATTTTTTTCTATTTTCTTGTGGTCTCTATTTCATTTATTTCTGCTCTGATTTTTATTATTTCCCTCCTTCTGCTGACTTTGAGCTTTGTTTATTTTTATTTTGCTAGTTCTTTCAGATATAGTGTTATATTGTTTATTTGAGACTTTTCTTGCTTGTTGAGTTTGGCCCTTATTGCTATAAACTTCCTTCTTAGTACTGCTTTTGCTGCATCCCTTAAGTATTGGTATGTTGTGTTTTCATTTTCATTGTCTCCAGGTATTTTTTTATTTCTCCTTTGATTTCTTCATTGATCCAATAGTTGTGCAGTAGCATGTTGTTTAGTCTCCACATATTTGTGACTTTTCCAGCTTTTTCTTTTTTTTTCTTTTGAGGAAAATTTGCCCTGAGCTAACATCTACTGCCAATCCTCCTCTTTTTTGCTGAGGAAGACTGGCCCTGAGCTAACATCCGTGCCCATCTTCCTCTACTTTATATGTAGGATGCCTACCACAGCATGGCTTGACAAGCAGTGCCTATGTCTGCACCTGGGATCTGAACCAGCGAATCCGGGGCTGCCAAAGTGGAATGTGCAAACTTAACCGCTGCGCCACTGGGCTAACCCCTCCAGCTTTTTTCTTGTAGTTTTCATAGCATTGTGGTCAGAAAAGATGCTTGATATGATTTCAATATTCTTAAATTTATTGAGACTTGCTTTGTTTCCCAACATATGCTCTTTCTTTGAGAATGTTCCATGTGCACTTGAGAAGAATGTATATTTTGCTGTTTTAGAATGGAATGTTCTATATATATCTCTTGTTATGCTGTATAGAGAGTCATTTATTGGTCAATGGATGTCTGATTGGTTGTAACTTAAAGGAGAGACAAAGGGAATAACTCGCTGTGCCGTGATGCTGACATCACTCTCTTGTATCATTTTCTTAGTGTCATTTAGCTAGTTTAAAAATAGTAATTTACAATTTTTATCTATTTTGTGGCACATATTTCAGACGTGCTTTTGTTATCTGTAATGATGATGTTATGCTCCATCTTCTCTCTCTCCTTTTATTTTAAATAGCTTTGTATAGGATTTGAACTTGATACGTTTTTGTCCCTTATTTTTATGTAAAATTAATGTTCCTGAACTTTTAGTATGAGGCCGACTTCCTAGTCCAATAAGCCTATGTCCATCAGGAAAAAAAAAGATATTTCAAGAAAGCCAGGTTTCTGGCTCACTGCAAAGAGAGAGTCCCCGTTCCAGAAGAATCATGGGGTGCCTCACTAAATAAAGGAAAAGATACATTTATCATGGGAATTCGAGGAAGTGTGGAGGTTAGAAGAAGTTAAAATGAAGTAGTGTTTTCATAGGCTCAAAAGAAAGCAAGGCTGTATGTAAGAGGTCTACATTAGGTCTGGACTGCAACGTGGACCCAGGTGCTGTTTTCTTGGAAACTACAAAGTTAAAATAGATGTAGAATGTGTCCAAAACCCCCTCTTTTGAAGGTCTGCCCCTGGGTTTGAGGTAGAGGCTGTTTCTCTGTGTCAAAGTGACTTAGGTCTTAGAGCTAAGAGTGGGATATTTTGATCTTAGTGAAAGGATTTCAAACAGCAAGATTTTTTGACAATCTATGATTTTAGAGAAAAAAGTTCTCTGTGAGTAAAAAAAGTAGTAATTACTCTACGTGGGTTTTTTTCGTGATACTTTACAGTATATTCTTAGAGAAATATTATTTTCTGTTAACTTTATAGCTGGCTTTATTTGTGTTTATTTTCTATACCCAATGAATAGCAAATGAGATTTTTACTTTCTTAGTTCAGAGAGCTCCCTTTTCTGTTGCTTTTGTGTAATGTTAAAAAATATGGTGGCTTGATTTCTGTGATTTCCTGGCTCTCTGCCCTTCTCCACTTTGATCTGGACTGTCTCTTTCCTTCATTTTTGTTGTCCTTGTGCTGCATGTAAGTATATATGTATGTAAATATGGCTTCCTAGTTACGTTTTAACTATGGGGAGTCGAGGGTGGGCAAAATGGGTGAAGGTGGTTAAAAGTTACAAATTTCCAGTTATAAAATAAATACATCCTGGGGATGTAATATATAACATGATGTCTATAGTTAATAATACTATACTGTATATTTGAAAGTTGCTAAGAGAGTGAATCTTAAAATTTCTTGTCACAATAAAAAAATTTATAACTGTGTGGTGGATGTTAAGTAGAGTTATTGTGGCAGTCATTTCACAATATATACAAATATTGAATCATTGTTTCATACATGTGAAACTAATACAATGTTATATGTCAATTACATCTCAAAAAAAGAGAAATTAAAAAAAAGATGACAAACCTGAAAATCCCTAAGTGGGGCTTCAAATCCTGGTGGCTTTCTAGGCAATATACTGTAAATGCATCAGGATCTGCCCTAATTAGGGGATTGGGCTCAGTCCCTTTATGAAAGAGAACGTTCAGAGCCCCGTTCCAGAGATCCAAATTCAGCCATAGTCACTGTTCACCATCAGATCTAGCTGCCTTCTAAACTATGCTATAGCACTTTATACCTTTTTTCTTGACTGAAATAATGTTCAGATCATCTCCCTCCTCATCTTTGGCTTACTTTCTTATCTTTGGTCTGATAGCCAGATCCTCTAGCTCAGTGGACACCAAACTTCAGCACACACCAAAATCACCTGGCCTGCCTGTTAAAGCACACATTGTTGGACCCCACACTAACATTTCTGCTTCACTGTGCCAGGGTGGAGACTGAGAATTTGTATTTCTAACAAGTTCCCTGGTGATGTGTGTGCTGCTAGACATCAGACCACACTTTGCACTACTCTAACCTGCTTCCTGTAACTCATGCTTTTGTCTACCTCTAAACCTGTTTTAGGAGGGCTTTCCTTATTGAATTCTGGGCTGTGCTGATGTTTACATTACTCTTTTGTTTCTATTGCTTGGTATATTTGCAGTTTCATTCCTCCTGGCTCCGACCTATGGTTTTAAACTCTCCATCCTGCCTTTAGACATGCCCTATTTTTGCCATCGCAAAGCTTACATGGTTGATTAACTCAGAGCAAGCATTACTATTCTCTGCTACAGACAACGTTTGTGGTTGGTTTTCCCAGAAAATATAACTGGGATATATGTGGACAGAGGGAGATAGATATGGAGATAGAAACAAGTTGGTATGGAATTCTGTCGTGTAGATATAGTCAAGGCATCATAAAATCTGAGGGAAGCAGTGATGGAGCATACAATCTGGTTGATAATGTGGTTAAGGTTATTGTATATTGGGTGCTTGATATCAAGGTTTTTACATGAATATTATAGATAATCCCATTATCTCATATAAAGGCACAAATCAGAGTACTTCAGAGTAGATGAAATTGAAGATCTTAGCTACAGCTAAGAAAAACTAAGAAGCTGGGTAAATGAAGAACTCTGTTCCTATAATCAACTATCAACAGGGAGGCAAAATAAAAACTGGCTTTACCATCAGCCAGCAGAAATCTAAGAAAGCCTGGATACCTATACTTAGGTCAGCTAGCTTCTGAATCGTATCCAACACGACGTCAATGATTTCCTTTTCAATGGTGTAGTGGCTAGAGTCACAGCTATTTGCAACACCTCCTCTGCCAATGATGACATCCTAGGGTGAACTTAACCACTGACAATTGGTTCCAGGACTACAAACATTCTTGTGAGGGACATATTGACAACAAGTCTCATTGAAGAAGGTGTTGAAGGAGTTATTTTCTCTCACAATGCTCTTATCATTTGCTTTGGGTTGGAGGCTGGATTTTATATTCTAGTAGTAGAGTTCGTTGCAGGTATTTCTAATCCAGACAATATCCTCACCAGTGTGGTTAGGGGTGTTTTAATGCAAGGTGGTAGAAATAGAAAGCAAAGGTGTGGGAATAGATACTGAGTCTGGGTTATCATCTCCAATAAGGTAGGAGGAGAGATATCTGTTTTTAGTAATCGGTGAAATAATTTTAGAATACTGACAGATAAACACTACTCAGAAGAGTTTTCCTACAGATTCTTCATTATCAACTAAAGGTAATATTAAGTAATAATAATAATAGCAAATTAACTTCATGAATCCTCAGCCCTCTGCTGGTGAGATTTCATGTTTATTTCCAAGTCTTGAGCAATTCAAGACAAAGGGGAGAGGTAAGAAATAGATTTGTCCACCACCAAGTTTCATGGATAAATCTGGTGATTGCTTCAGGGAGGAAGATGCCCCCTTTTAATACTTCCATTGGACAGAAATGATGGTCATTGATGACAACTAATCACAATTTCTCTTTAGTCATTCAAATTGCTAAAAGGAAGTTTGACAGACTCTATATCCTTTCTTTCTTATTAAGAGATTTCCCTTCTTTCTTGCTAACAGAATCTCAATTTTGTTCAGATATAAGGCTGCCATGAGCTTCATGGGAGGCTGGATTTCTCACTAACCCTCGATACTGAGTTA